>NW_028225179.1:167868354-167904791 GCF_052327205.1 Somniosus microcephalus | reverse complement strand
CCGGGACTACAGGAGAGTCAGTGAAGGGGTGGAACAGGGACCAGACTACAGGGAGTCAGTGAAGGGGAACAGGGACCGGACTACAGGGAGTCAGTGAAGGGGAACAGGGACCAGGACTACAGGGAGTCAGTGAAGGGGAACAGGGACCAGACTACAGGGAGTCAGTGAAGGGGAACAGGGACCGGACTACAGGGAGTCAGTGAAGGGAACAGGGACCAGACTACAGGGAGTCAGTGAAGGGGAACAGGGACCGGACTACAGGGAGTCAGTGAAGGGGAACAGGGACCGGACTACAGGAGTCAGTGAAGGGGAACAGGGACCAGACTACAGGGAGTCAGTGAAGGGGAACAGGGACCGGACTACAGGGAGTCAGTGAAGGGGAACAGGGACCGGACTACAGGGAGTCAGTGAAGGGGAACAGGGACCGGACTACAGGGAGTCAGTGAAAGGGGAACAGGGACCAGACTACAAGGAGTCAGTGAAGGGGAACAGGGACCGGACTACAGGGAGTCAGTGAAAGGGAACAGGGACCAGACTACAGGGAGTCAGTGAAAGGGGAACAAGGACCAGACTACAGGGAGTCAGTGAAGGGGAACAGGGACCAGACTACAGGGAGTCAGTGAAGGGGAACAGGGACCAGACTACAGGGAGTCAGTGAAGGGGAACAGGGACCAGACTACAGGGAGTCAGTGAAAGGGGAACAGGGACCAGACTACAGGGAGTCAGTGAAAGGGGAACAGGGACCAGACTACAGGGAGTCAGTGAAGGGGAACAGGGACCAGACTACAGGGAGTCAGTGAAGGGAACAGGGACCAGACTACAGGGAGTCAGTGAAGGGGAACAGGGACCAGACTACAGGGAGTCAGTGAAGGGGAACAGGGACCAGACTACAGGGAGTCAGTGAAGGGGAACAGGGACCAGACTACAGGGAGTCAGTGAAGGGGAACAGGGACCAGACTACAGGGAGTCAGTGAAGGGGAACAGGGAACAGACTACAGGGAGTCAGTGAAAGGGAACAGGGACCGGACTACAGGAGTCAGTGAAGGGGAACATGGACCAGACTACAGGGAGTCAGTGAAGGGGAACAGGGACCAGACTACAGAGAGTCAGTGAAGGGGAACAGGGATCGGACGACAGGGAGTCAGTGAAAGGGAACAGGGACCAGACTACAGAGAGTCAGTGAAGGGGAACAGGGATCGGACTACAGGGAGTCAGTGAAGGGGAACAGGGACCAGACTACAGAGAGTCAGTGAAGGGGAACAGGGATCGGACGACAGGGAGTCAGTGAAAGGGAACAGGGACCAGACTACAGGGAGTCAGTGAAAGGGAACAGGGACCGGACTACAGGGAGTCAGTGAAGGGGAACAGGGACCAGACTACAGGGAGTCAGTGAAGGGAACAGGGAACAGACTACAGAGAGTCAGTGAAGGGGAACAGGGACCAGACTACAGGGAGTCAGTGAAAGGGAACAGGGACCAGACTACAGAGAGTCAGTGAAAGGGAACAGGGACCAGACTACAGGGAGTCAGTGAAAGGGAACAGGGACAGACGACAGGGAGTCAGTGAAGGGGAACAGGGACCAGACTACAGGGAGTCAGTGAAAGGGAACAGGGACCAGACTACAGGGAGTCAGTGAAGGGGAACAGGGATCGGACGACAGGGAGTCAGTGAAAGGGGAACAGGGACCAGACTACAGGGAGTCAGTGAAGGGGAACAGGGACCGGACTACAGGGAGTCAGTGAAAGGGAACAGGGACCGGACTACAGGGAGTCAGTGAGGGGAACAGGGACCAGACTACAGGGAGTCAGTGAAAGGGGAACAGGGACCAGACTACAGGGAGTCAGTGAGGGGAACAGGGACCAGACTACAGGGAGTCAGTGAAAGGGGAACAGGGACCGGACTACAGGGAGTCAGTGAAGGGGAACAGGGACCAGACTACAGGGAGTCAGTGAAGGGGAACAGGGACCGGACTACAGGGAGTCAGTGAAGGGGAACAGGGACCGGACTACAGGGAGTCAGTGAAGGGGAACAGGGACCAGACTACAGGGAGTCAGTGAAGGGGAACAGGGACCAGACTACAGGGAGTCAGTGAAGGGGAACAGGGACCAGACTACAGGGAGTCAGTGAAGGGGAACAGGGACCGGACTACAGGGAATCAGTGAAGGGGAACAGCGACCAGACTACAGGGAGTCAGTGAAGGGGAACAGGGACCAGACTACAGGGAGTCAGTGAAGGGGAACAGGGACCAGACTACAGGGAGTCAGTGAAGGGGAACAGCGACCAGACTACAGGGAGTCAGTGACGGGGAACAGGACCAGACTACAGGGAGTCAGTGAAGGGGAACAGGGACCAGACTACAGGGAGTCAGTGAAGGGGAACAGGACCGGACTGCAGGGAGTCAGTGAAGGGGAACAGGGACCAGACTACAGGGAGTCAGTGAAGGGGAACAGCGACCAGACTACAGGGAGTCAGTGAAGGGGAACAGCGACCAGACTACAGGGAGTCAGTGAAGGGAACAGGGACCAGACTACAGGGAGTCAGTGAAGGGGAACAGGGACCAGACTACAGGGAGTCAGTGAAGGGGAACAGGGACCAGACTACAGGGAGTCAGTGAAGTGGAACAGGGACCAGACTACAGGGAATCAGTGAAGGGGAACAGGGACCAGACTACAGGGAGTCAGTGAAGGGGAACAGGGACCGGACTACAGGGAGTCAGTGAAGGGGAACAGGGACCAGACTACAGGGAGTCAGTGAAGGGAACAGGGACCGGACTACAGGGAGTCAGTGATGTGGAACAGGGACCAGACTACAGGGAGTCAGTGAGAGGGAACAGGGACCAGACTACAGGGAGTCAGTGAAGGGGAACAGGGACCGGACGACAGGGAGTCAGTGAAGGGGAACAGGGACCAGACTACAGGGAGTCAGTGAAGGGGAACAGGGACCGGACTACAGGGAGTCAGTGAAGGGGAACAGGGACCAGACTACAGGGAGTCAGTGAAGGGGAACAGGGACCGGACTACAGGGAGTCAGTGAGGGGAACAGGGACCAGACTACAGGGAGTCAGTGAGGGGAACAGGGACCAGACTACAGGGAGTCAGTGAAGGGGAACAGGGACCAGACTACAGGGAGTCAGTGAAGGGGAACAGGGACCGGACTACAGGGAGTCAGTGAAGGGAACAGGGACCAGACGACAGGGAGTCAGTGAAGAGGAAAAGGGACCAACGACAGGGAGACAGTGAAGGGGAACAGGGACCAGACTACAGGGAGTCAGTGAAGGGGAACAGGGACCAGACTACAGGGAGTCAGTGAAGGGGAACAGGGACCAGACTACAGAGAGTCAGTGAAAGAGAACAGGGACCGGACTACAGGGAGTCAGTGAAGGGGAACAGGGACCAGACTACAGGGAGTCAGTGAAGGGGAACAGGGACCGGACTACAGGGAGTCAGTGAAGGGGAACAGGGACCAGACTACAGGGAGTCAGTGAAGGGGAACAGGGACCAGACTACAGGAGTCAGTGAAGGGGAACAGCGACCGGACTACAGGGAGTCAGTGAAGGGGAACAGGGACCAGACTACAGGGAGTCAGTGAAGGGGAACAGGGACCAGACTACAGGGAGTCAGTGAAGGGGAACAGGGACCAGACTACAGGGAGTCAGTGAAGGGGAACAGGGACCGGACTACAGGGAGTCAGTGACGGGGAACAGGGACCGGACTACAGGGAGTCAGTGAATGGGAACAGGGACCAGACTACAGGAGTCAGTGAAGGGGAACAGGGACCAGACTACAGGGAGTCAGTGAAAGGGAACAGGGACCGGACTACAGGGAGTCAGTGAATGGGAACAGGGACCAGACTACAGGGAGTCAGTGAAGGGGAACAGGGACCAGACTACAGGGAGTCAGTGAAGGGGAACAGGGACCAGACTACAGGGAGTCAGTGAAGGGAACAGGGACCAGACTACAGGGAGTCAGTGAAAGGGGAACAGGGACCAGACTACAGGGAGTCAGTGAAGGGGAACAGGGACCAGACTACAGGGAGTCAGTGAAGGGGAACAGGGACCAGACTACAGGGAGTCAGTGAAGGGGAACAAGGACCAGACTACAGGGAGTCAGTGAAGGGGAACAGGGACCAGACTACAGGGAGTCAGTGAAGGGGAACAGGGACCGGACTACAGGGAGTCAGTGAAGGGGAACAGGGACCGGACTACAGGGAGTCAGTGAAGGGGAACAGGGACCAGACTACAGGGAGTCAGTGAAGGGGAACAGGGACCGGACGACAGGTCGTCAGTGAAGGGGAACAGGGACCAGACTACAGGGAGTCAGTGAAGGGGAACAGGGACCAGACTACAGGGAGTCAGTGAAGGGGAACAGGGACCGGACTACAGGGAGTCAGTGAAAGGGAACAGGGACCAGACTACAGGGAGTCAGTGAAGGGGAACAGGGACCGGACTACAGGGAGTCAGTGAAAGGGGAACAGGGACCAGACTACAGGGAATCAGTGAAAGGGAACAGGGACCGGACTACAGGGAGTCAGTGAAGGGGAACAGGGACCGGACTACAGGGAGTCAGTGAAAGGGAACAGGGACCAGACTACAGGGAGTCAGTGAAGGGGAACAGGGACCGGACTACAGGGACCAGACTACAGGGAGTCAGTGAAGGGGAACAGGGACCAGACTACAGGGAGTCAGTGAAGGGGAACAGGGACCGGACTACAGGGAGTCAGTGAAAGGGAACAGGGACCAGACTACAGGGAGTCAGTGAAGGGGAACAGGGACCACACTACAGGTCGTCAGTGAAGGGGAACAGGGACCAGACTACAGGAGTCAGTGAGGGGAACAGGGACCAGACTACAGGGAGTCAGTGAAGGGGAACAGGGACCAGACTACAGGGAGTCAGTGAAGGGGAACAGGGACCGGACTACAGGGAGTCAGTGAAGGGAACAGGGACCGGACTACAGGGAGTCAGTGAAGGGGAACAGGGACCGGACTACAGGGAGTCAGTGAAGGGGAACAGGGACCGGACTTCAGGGAGTCAGTGAAGGGGAACAGGGACCAGACTACAGGGAGTCAGTGAAAGGGAACAGGGACCGGACTACAGGAGTCAGTGAAGGGGAACAGGGACCAGACTACAGGGAGTCAGTGAAGGGGAACAGGGACCAGACTACAGGGAGTCAGTGAAGGGGAACAGGGACCGGACTACAGGGAGTCAGTGAAGGGGAACAGGGACCGGACTACAGGGAGTCAGTGAAAGGGAACAGGGACCGGACTACAGGGAGTCAGTGAAGGGGAACAGGGACCGGACTACAGGGAGTCAGTGAAGGGGAACAGGGACCGGACTTCAGGGAGTCAGTGAAGGGGAACAGGGACCAGACTACAGGGAGTCAGTGAAAGGGAACAGGGACCAGACTACAGGGAGTCAGTGAAAGGGGAACAAGGACCAGACTACAGGGAGTCAGTGAAGGGGAACAGGGACCAGACTACAGGGAGTCAGTGAAGGGGAACAGGGACCAGACTACAGGGAGTCAGTGAAGGGGAACAGGGACCAGACTACAGGGAGTCAGTGAAGGGGAACAGGGACCAGACTACAGGGAGTCAGTGAAGGGGAACAGGGACCAGACTACAGGGAGTCAGTGAAAGGGGAACAGGGACCAGACTACAGGGAGTCAGTGAAGGGGAACAGGGACCAGACTACAGGGAGTCAGTGAAGGGGAACAGGGACCAGACTACAGGGAGTCAGTGAAAGGGAACAGGGACCGGACTACAGGGAGTCAGTGAAGGGGAACAGGGATCGGACGACAGGGAGTCAGTGAAAGGGAACAGGGACCAGACTACAGGGAGTCAGTGAAAGGGAACAGGGACCAGACTACAGGGAGTCAGTGAAAGGGAACAGGGACCAGACTACAGAGAGTCAGTGAAGGGGAACAGGGATCGGACGACAGGGAGTCAGTGAAGGGGAACAGGGACCAGACTACAGGGAGTCAGTGAAGGGGAACAGGGACCAGACTACAGAGAGTCAGTGAAGGGGAACAGGGATCGGACGACAGGGAGTCAGTGAAAGGGAACAGGGACCAGACTACAGGGAGTCAGTGAAAGGGAACAGGGACCAGACTACAGAGAGTCAGTGAAGGGGAACAGGGATCGGACGACAGGGAGTCAGTGAAAGGGGAACAGGGACCAGACTACAGGGAGTCAGTGAAGGGGAACAGGGACCGGACTACAGGGAGTCAGTGAAAGGGAACAGGGACCAGACTACAGGGAGTCAGTGAAAGGGAACAGGGACCGGACTACAGGGAGTCAGTGAAGGGGAACAGGGACCAGACTACAGGGAGTCAGTGAAGGGGAACAGGGACCAGACTACAGGGAGTCAGTGAAGGGGAACAGGGACCAGACTACAGGGAGTCAGTGAAGGGGAACAGGGACCAGACTACAGGGAGTCAGTGAAGGTGAACAGGGACCAGACTACAGGGAGTCAGTGAAGGGGAACAGGGACCAGACTACAGGGAGTCAGTGAAGGGGAACAGGGACCAGACTACAGGGAGTCAGTGAAAGGGGAACAGGGACCGGACTACAGGGAGTCAGTGAAGGGGAACAGGGACCAGACTACAGGGAGTCAGTGAAGGGGAACAGGGACCAGACTACAGGGAGTCAGTGAAGGGGAACAGGGACCGGACTTCAGGGAGTCAGTGAAAGGGGAACAGGGACCGGACTACAGGGAGTCAGTGAAGGGGAACAGGGACCAGACTACAGGGAGTCAGTGAAGGGGAACAGGGACCAGACTACAGGGAGTCAGTGAAGGGGAACAGGGACCAGACTACAGGGAGTCAGTGAAGGGGAACAGGGACCAGACTACAGGGAGTCAGTGAAGGGGAACAGGGACCAGACTACAGGGAATCAGTGAAGGGGAACAGGGACCAGACTACAGGGAGTCAGTGAAGGGGAACAGGGACCAGACTACAGGGAGTCAGTGAAGGGGAACAGGGACCAGACTACAGGGAGTCAGTGAAGGGGAACAGGGACCAGACTACAGGGAGTCAGTGAAGGGGAACAGGGACCAGACTACAGAGAGTCAGTGAAGGGGAACAGGGACCAGACTACAGGGAGTCAGTGAAGGGGAACAGGGACCAGACTACAGGGAGTCAGTGAAGGGGAACAGGGACCAGACTACAGAGAGTCAGTGAAGGGGAACAGGGACCAGACTACAGAGAGTCAGTGAAGGGGAACAGGGATCGGACGACAGGGAGTCAGTGAAAGGGGAACAGGGACCAGACTTCAGGGAGTCAGTGAAAGGGGAACAGGGACCAGACTACAGGGAGTCAGTGAGGGGAACAGGGACCAGACTACAGGGAGTCAGTGAAGGGGAACAGGGACCAGACTACAGGGAGTCAGTGAAGGGGAACAGGGACCGGACTACAGGGAGTCAGTGAAGGGGAACAGGGACCAGACTACAGGGAGTCAGTGAAGGGGAACAGGGACCAGACTACAGGGAGTCAGTGAAGAGGAAAAGGGACCAGACGACAGGGAGACAGTGAAGGGGAACAGGGACCAGACTACAGGGAGTCAGTGAAGGGGAACAGGGACCAGACTACAGGGAGTCAGTGAAGGGGAACAGGGACCAGACTACAGAGAGTCAGTGAAAGAGAACAGGGACCGGACTACAGGGAGTCAGTGAAGGGGAACAGGGACCAGACGACAGGGAGTCAGTGAAGGGGAACAGGGACCAGACTACAGGGAGTCAGTGAAGGGGAACAGGGACCGGACTACAGGGAGTCAGTGAAGGGGAACAGGGACCAGACTACAGGGAGTCAGTGAAGGGGAACAGGGACCAGACTTCAGGGAGTCAGTGAAAGAGAACAGGGACCGGACTACAGGGAGTCAGTGAAGGGGAACAGGGACCAGACGACAGGGAGTCAGTGAAGGGGAACAGGGACCAGACTACAGGGAGTCAGTGAAGGGGAACAGGGACCGGACTACAGGGAGTCAGTGAAGGGGAACAGGGACCAGACTACAGGGAGTCAGTGAAGGGGAACAGGGACCAGACTACAGGGAGTCAGTGAAGGGGAACAGCGACCGGACTACAGGGAGTCAGTGAAGGGGAACAGGGACCAGACTACAGGGAGTCAGTGAAGGGGAACAGGGACCAGACTACAGGGAGTCAGTGAAGGGGAACAGCGACCGGACTACAGGGAGTCAGTGAAGGGGAACAGGGACCAGACTACAGGGAGTCAGTGAAGGGGAACAGGGACCAGACTACAGGGAGTCAGTGAAGGGGAACAGGGACCAGACTACAGGGAGTCAGTGAAGGGGAACAGGGACCAGACTACAGGGAGTCAGTGAAGGGGAACAGGGACCAGACTACAGGGAGTCAGTGAGGGGAACAGGGACCAGACTACAGGGAGTCAGTGAAGGGGAACAGGGACCAGACTACAGGGAGTCAGTGAAGGGGAACAGGGACCGGACTACAGGGAGTCAGTGAAGGGGAACAGGCACCAGACTACAGGGAGTCAGTGAAGGGGAACAGGCACCAGACTACAGGGAGTCAGTGAAGGGGAACAGGGACCGGACTACAGGGAGTCAGTGACGGGGAACAGGGACCAGACTACAGGGAGTCAGTGAAAGGGAACAGGGACCAGAGTACAGGGAGTCAGTGAAAGGGAACAGGGACCAGACTACAGGGAGTCAGTGAAGGGGAACAGGGACCGGACTACAGGGAGTCAGTGAAAGGGAACAGGGACCAGACTACAGGGAGTCAGTGAAGGGGAACAGGGACCGGACTACAGGGAGTCAGTGAAGGGGAACAGGGACCGGACTACAGGGAGTCAGTGAAGGGGAACAGGGACCAGACTACAGGGAGTCAGTGAAGGGGAACAGGGACCGGACTACAGGTCGTCAGTGAAGGGGAACAGGGACCAGACTACAGGGAGTCAGTGAAGGGGAACAGGGACCAGACTACAGGGAGTCAGTGAAGGGGAACAGGGACCGGACTACAGGGAGTCAGTGAAAGGGAACAGGGACCAGACTACAGGGAGTCAGTGAAGGGGAACAGGGACCAGACTACAGGGAGTCAGTGAAAGGGGAACAGGGACCAGACTACAGGGAGTCAGTGAAAGGGGAACAGGGACCAGACTACAGGGAGTCAGTGAGGGGAACAGGGACCAGACTACAGGGAGTCAGTGAGGGGAACAGGGACCAGACTACAGGGAGTCAGTGAAGGGGAACAGGGACCAGACTACAGGGAGTCAGTGAGGGGAACAGGGACCAGACTACAGGGAGTCAGTGAAGGGGAACAGGGACCAGACTACAGGGAGTCAGTGAAGGGGAACAGGGACCGGACTACAGGGAGTCAGTGAAAGGGAACAGGGACCAGACTACAGGGAGTCAGTGAAGGGGAACAGGGACCGGACTACAGGTCGTCAGTGAAGGGGAACAGGGACCAGACTACAGGAGTCAGTGAGGGGAACAGGGACCAGACTACAGGGAGTCAGTGAAGGGGAACAGGGACCAGACTAAAGGGAGTCAGTGAAGGGGAACAGGGACCGGACTACAGGGAGTCAGTGAAGGGGAACAGCGACCAGACTACAGGGAGTCAGTGAAGGGGAACAGGGACCAGACTACAGGGAGTCAGTGAAGGGGAACAGGGACCAGACTACAGGGAATCACTGAAGGGGAACAGGGACCAGACTACAGGGAGTCAGTGAAGGGGAATAGGGACCAGACTACAGGGAGTCAGTGAAGGGGAACAAGGACCAGACTACAGGGAGTCAGTGAAGGGGAACAGGGACCGGACTACAGGGAGTCAGTGAAAGGGGAACAGGGACCAGACTACAGGGAGTCAGTGAAGGGGAACAGGGACCAGACTACAGGGAGTCAGTGAAGGGGAACCGGGACCGGATTACAGGAGTCAGTGAAGGGGAACAGGGACCAGAGTACAGGGAGTCAGTGAAGGGGAACAGGGACCAGACTACAGGGAGTCAGTGCAGGGGAACAGGGACCAGACTACAGGAGCCAGTGAGGGGAACAGGGACCAGACTACAGGGAGTCAGTGCAGGGGAACAGGGACCAGACTACAGGGAGCCAGTGAGGGGAACAGGGACCAGACTACAGGGAGTCAGTGAGGGGAACAGGGACCAGACTACAGGGAGTCAGTGAAGGGGAACAGGGACCAGACTACAGGGAGTCAGTGAAGGGGAACAGGGACCGGACTACAGGGAGTCAGTGAAGGGGAACAGGGACCGGACTACAGGGAGTCAGTGAAGGGGAACAGGGACCAGACTACAGGGAGTCAGTGAAGGGGAACAGGGACCGGACTACAGGGAGTCAGTGAAGGGGAACAGGGACCGGACTTCAGGGAGTCAGTGAAAGGGAACAGGGACCGGACTACAGGGAGTCAGTGAAGGGGAACAGGGACCGGACTACAGGGAGTCAGTGAAGGGGAACAGGGACCGGACTACAGGGAGTCAGTGAAGGGGAACAGGGACCGGACAACAGGGAGTCAGTGAAGGGGAACAGGGACCAGACTACAGGGAGTCAGTGAAGGGGAACAGGGACCAGACTACAGGGAGTCAGTGAAGGGGAACAGGGACCGGACTACAGGGAGTCAGTGAAGGGGAACAGGGACCGGACTACAGGGAGTCAGTGAAGGGGAACAGGGACCAGACTACAGGGAGTCAGTGAAGGGGAACAGGGACCGGACTACAGGGAGTCAGTGAAGGGGAACAGGGACCGGACTTCAGGGAGTCAGTGAAAGGGAACAGGGACCGGACTACAGGGAGTCAGTGAAGGGGAACAGGGACCGGACTACAGGGAGTCAGTGAAGGGGAACAGGGACCGGACTTCAGGGAGTCAGTGAAGGGGAACAGGGACCGGACTACAGGGAGTCAGTGAAGGGGAACAGGGACCGGACTACAGGGAGTCAGTGAAGGGGAACAGGGACCGGACAACAGGGAGTCAGTGAAGGGGAACAGGGACCAGACTACAGGGAGTCAGTGAAGGGGAACAGGGACCAGACTACAGGGAGTCAGTGAAGGGGAACAGGGACCGGACTACAGGGAGTCAGTGAAGGGGAACAGGGACCGGACTACAGGGAGTCAGTGAAGGGGAACAGGGACCAGACTACAGGGAGTCAGTGAAGGGGAACAGGGACCGGACTACAGGGAGTCAGTGAAGGGGAACAGGGACCGGACTTCAGGGAGTCAGTGAAAGGGAACAGGGACCGGACTACAGGGAGTCAGTGAAGGGGAACAGGGACCGGACTACAGGGAGTCAGTGAAGGGGAACAGGGACCGGACTTCAGGGAGTCAGTGAAGGGGAACAGGGACCAGACTACAGGGAGTCAGTGAAGGGGAACAGGGACCGGACTACAGGGAGTCAGTGAAGGGGAACAGGGACCGGACTACAGGGAGTCAGTGAAAGGGAACAGGGACCGGACTACAGGGAGTCAGTGAAAGGGGAACAGGGACCAGACTACAAGGAGTCAGTGAAGGGGAACAGGGACCGGACTACAGGGAGTCAGTGAGGGGAACAAGGACCAGACTACAGGGAGTCAGTGAAGGGGAACAGGGACCGGACTACAGGGAGTCAGTGAAAGGGGAACAGGGACCAGACTACAGGGAGTCAGTGAAGGGGAACAGGGACCAGACTACAGGGAGTCAGTGAAGGGGAACAGGGAGCAGACTACAGGGAGTCAGTGAAGGGGAACCGGGACCGGATTACAGGAGTCAGTGAAGGGGAACAGGGACCGGACTACAGGGAGTCAGTGAGGGGAACAGGGACCAGACTACAGGGAGTCAGTGCAGGGGAACAGGGACCAGACTACAGGAGCCAGTGAGGGGTACAGGGACCAGACTACAGGGAGCCAGTGAGGGGAACAGGGACCAGACTACAGGGAGTCAGTGAGGGGAACAGGGACCAGACTACAGGGAGTCAGTGAAGGGGAACAGGGACCAGACTACAGGGAGTCAGTGAAGGGGAACAGGGACCAGACTACAGGGAGTCAGTGAAAGGGAACAGGGACCGGACTACAGGGAGTCAGTGAAAGGGAACAGGGACCGGACTACAGGGAGTCAGTGAAGGGGAACAGGGATCGGACTACAGGGAGTCAGTGAAGGGGAACAGGGACCAGACTACAGAGAGTCAGTGAAGGGGAACAGGGATCGGACGACAGGGAGTCAGTGAAAGGGAACAGGGACCAGACTACAGGGAGTCAGTGAAAGGGAACAGGGACCAGACTACAGAGAGTCAGTGTGCTGCCTCTCCCTCTAACTTAACCTCACTGTATGTATTTAACTTACTTATATATGTATAACCTACCTGTTGGGGCCGTTGCCCCTTTAACTTACCTTTTAGGGCCATTGCCCCTTTAAGACGCGCCTTAGCGTGCTGACGTCACGTCACGTACAACGTAGCGTGCTGACGTCACGGAACGTACGACGTGACGTGCGTGAGGCGGCTGCCGGCCCGACTCGGCCTTCCAGAAAGGCTGCCGGCACAGCCCGGCCTAGCGTCTTCGGCCGCATCTACCAGCCGCCGGGAGCGACGCGATCTTCCGCTCCCGCGGCAAGCATCGGCTCAGCCTGGCCTCCCGCTCCCGACTTTGGCCTCCACGGCCAGAAACGCGACCACGCGCATCACGTGACGCCCCAAGCGCGGACAACGCTACCGAGCGTGATGAGGTCATCACGCTCCCCACAGGACTGCTACGTAGTCCTCGTGGAGCCCTCGCTGGGACACAGACCTACACCACGGTGCTCCTACAGCAGCGCAGGCTCTGGGCAGTTGTATTGTCCCCATGCTTGAGTCTTGGAAATTGTTTGTCTTTTTACAATTAGAATCGTTCAGTAAAGCGTTACAAGAAAAGTCAAGCCTTGTGATTTTATTGGAAGATATCGAGTTGTTCGCTATCTGTCTAGCTCTGCATAGAAACGCGTTGCGAGGGCAGAACAGTAAAAAGACAACAGCACAGCGGGCTCAAGCGCAGGAAGATACCACTCAGCTACCATGAGTCTACGCTCAGGAAAACAATATACCCTAGAGGACGTCGACCAGTCAAGCGAGAAGCATGAGCCTCTCCTAGCAAACGATGCCAAGTCACAGCCCTCTAAAGTATCCTCTAGGTCATCTCGGCGGTCCAGCAGACCGTCGTCATCGACAGCTTCTGCAGCCGCCAAAGCACGTGCCAAGGCAAAAGCTGCCCAGGCTCAATTGTCCTTCGCTGAAAAAGAAGCTGACCTTATGAAGCAGAGAGCCGACCTCGACGCTAGTGTGATGAAGCAGAAAGCTGACCTTATGAAGCAGAGAGCCGACCTCGACGCTAGTGTGATGAAGCAGAGAGCTGACCTCGACGCTAGTGTGATGAAGCAGACAGCACAGTCCTCTAAAGTATCCACTAGATCATCTCGGCAGTCCAGCAGACCGTCGTCATCGACAGCTTCTGCAGCCGCCAAAGCACGTGCCAAGGCAAAAGCTGCCCAGGCTCAATTGGCCCTTGCTGAAAAAGAAGCTAGGGTTATGAAGCAGAGAGCTGACCTCGCTGCCAGTCTCCACATTCTCCAAAGCCAGAGAGCTGCCGCTAAAGCTAAAGCCGCAGCTTATGAAGAAGGTGAGGAGAACGAAGGCGGGGAGCCCAGCCAGGAAACATATGTTCTGGGACAGCCCCTCAGTCCAGTGCAACGTACAAGTGAGTGTGTCCAACAACACTCCAAATTGTTCTCCAAGGAAACATCCAACTATCTCAACGCAGAACCAGCTACTCAACACAGTAGCAAACAGCCTGTTTTTGGAGACACTGAGCTTAAAGGAGAAGAAACAAGCAAGACTTACCTACATAGACCTCCACAGCACTCGGCCAATCCGGCCAAGCAGTCCCCACCCGAGCCACAGGGTACACAGGACCTCGCTGGGTGCCTTATCCGTCGAGAGTTGTTGAGTTCGGGCCTTCTGGAGTTAGATGGCCGTCCTGAAAGTTGTTGGCCATGGAAAGAGTCCAACCCGAGACTACACAAGGTAGCATCGAACAGTGGACAGGTGATGGAAGCCTTCCCTGCAGAGGACCGTGCCAAGGATCTGAAGGATTTGCACCTTGGAGTGGATCCTCCCCCCCTTCAACGGCGCCTGGGGCTCTCCTGGAACCTGGAAACAGACAGCGTCACATTCCTGGTGTCCCGTGAAGAAAGGCCATTCACACGGAGAGACATCCTGTCCACAGTCAACAGTTTGTACGACCCTTTGGGGTTCGTAGCTCCCATAACAATGCAAGGAAAAGCATTTGTACGGGAACTCTCATCGGATCAGAGTGAGTGGGATGCTCCACTCCTCCCTGAAAAAGAAGCAAAATGGAACCTACAGTTGATCAGAGACAAGATTGACATCGATGTGGGTGCCGTCAAGTTCTTCACGGACAGCAAGATTGTACTTGGTTACATCCACAACTCCACAAGAAGGTTTTACGTGTATGTTTCCAACTGGGTGACTCGTATCAGACGATCCACTCACCCTGACCAGTGGTGCTATGTCCCCACGGACCTGAACCCTGCAGACCATGCTACCAGGTCTATACCAGCAGCACACCTACAGCAAAGCAGTTGGTTCTCGGGCCCCTCTTTCCTGTCTAATGTCAACACAGAGGAGACTCCTGAGTCCAATCCCTTCACCCTTGTGGAGCCTGAAGCTGATACTGAGATTCGGCCTGAAGTTATGACCCCGGTCACCAAAGCCTCAGAATCTCAGTTGGGCTCACAAAGCTTCGAGCGATTCTCAAGCTGGAGAACACTCTGCCGAACCACAGCCCGACTCATTCATGTAGCAGCATCCTTCAAGGGGAATTCGGACAACATAGAGCGCAAAGGATGGAAATGTTCTAAAGAAGTATCCAGCACAAGTGAGCCTTCACAAGCCAAAGGTGTGATCATTCGCTCTGTCCAGCATGATGTCTTCAAGGAGGAATTCAAATGTCTTGAAGAGGGACAGACATTCCCCAAGCAAAGAGGAGAGTATTTGTCCACCCTACAGAGCCGTAGGAAATGGACAGAAGACAAGCCAAACGTCAAAGTGAGAGACGTTGTCTTGCTGAAAGACAGCCAAGCACGCAGAAATGAATGGCCAGTGGGCCTGGTTGTCAAAACTCTGCCGACCAGGGACAAGAGGGTCCGCAAGGTGGAGGTGAAGATTGTCAAGGAGGGGCCTATCAAAGTGTTTCTGAGGCCAGTCTCGGAGATCCTCCTTTCTGAAGTAACCTAGAGAACGGACTCTGAGTATGTTGCAGCCAAAGGACGTTTTCTTCAGGTTTATTTTGTATCTGTAGTGGTACAATGGAATTGTACCAAGCGGGGAGTGTGCTGCCTCTCCCTCTAACTTAACCTCACTGTATGTATTTAACTTACTTATATATGTATAACCTACCTGTTGGGGCCGTTGCCCCTTTAACTTACCTTTTAGGGCCATTGCCCCTTTAAGACGCGCCTTAGCGTGCTGACGTCACGTCACGTACAACGTAGCGTGCTGACGTCACGGCACGTACGACGTGACGTGCGTGAGGCGGCTGCCGGCCCGACTCGGCCTTCCAGAAAGGCTGCCGGCACAGCCCGGCCTAGCGTCTTCGGCCGCATCTACCAGCCGCCGGGAGCGACGCGATCTTCCGCTCCCGCGGCAAGCATCGGCTCAGCCTGGCCTCCCGCTCCCGACTTTGGCCTCCACGGCCAGAAACGCGACCACGCGCATCACGTGACGCCCCAAGCGCGGACAACGCTACCGAGCGTGATGAGGTCATCACGCTCCCCACAGGACTGCTACGTAGTCCTCGTGGAGTCCTCGCTGGGACACAGACCTACACCACGGTGCTCCTACAGCAGCAGTTGTATTGTCCCCATGCTTGAGTCTTGGAAATTGTTTGTCTGTAAGTATTTTAGAATGCTATGGATGATTAATGTGCACTGTATGTTGTAGAAAATGTTTAGTTGTAACTTTTCTCTGTCTAGCTGATTAACTAGTAGCTGTATTTTCATACACTATGTACAGGGCTAATTTAAAGAGAATGCCTCCCAGTTTACTAAATGTACTGTGTTGCTCAGGCGTACCTAAATCTGTGTATACATATCAGTTATGCGCCTGTATACTAATGTGTGCTTCCATTTCTGTGTTGTATTTCAGTTTTACAATTAGAATCGTTCAGTAAAGCGTTACAAGAAAAGTCAAGCCTTGTGATTTTATTGGAAGATATCGAGTTGTTCGCTATCTGTCTAGCTCTGCATAGAAGCGCGTTGCGAGGGCAGAACAGTCAGTGAAGGGGAACAGGGATCGGACGACAGGGAGTCAGTGAAAGGGGAACAGGGACCAGACTTCAGGGAGTCAGTGAAAGGGGAACAGGGACCAGACTACAGGGAGTCAGTGAGGGGAACAGGGACCAGACTACAGGGAGTCAGTGAAGGGGAACAGGGACCAGACTACAGGGAGTCAGTGAAGGGGAACAGGGACCGGACTACAGGGAGTCAGTGAAGGGGAACAGGGACCAGACTACAGGGAGTCAGTGAAGGGGAACAGGGACCAGACTACAGGGAGTCAGTGAAGAGGAAAAGGGACCAGACGACAGGGAGACAGTGAAGGGGAACAGGGACCAGACTACAGGGAGTCAGTGAAGGGGAACAGGGACCAGACTACAGGGAGTCAGTGAAGGGGAACAGGGACCAGACTACAGAGAGTCAGTGAAAGAGAACAGGGACCGGACTACAGGGAGTCAGTGAAGGGGAACAGGGACCAGACGACAGGGAGTCAGTGAAGGGGAACAGGGACCAGACTACAGGGAGTCAGTGAAGGGGAACAGGGACCGGACTACAGGGAGTCAGTGAAGGGGAACAGGGACCAGACTACAGGGAGTCAGTGAAGGGGAACAGGGACCAGACTACAGGGAGTCAGTGAAGGGGAACAGCGACCGGACTACAGGGAGTCAGTGAAGGGGAACAGGGACCAGACTACAGGGAGTCAGTGAAGGGGAACAGGGACCAGACTACAGGGAGTCAGTGAAGGGGAACAGGGACCAGACTACAGGGAGTCAGTGAAGGGGAACAGGCACCAGACTACAGGGAGTCAGTGAAGGGGAACAGGGACCAGACTACAGGGAGTCAGTGAAAGGGAACAGGGACCGGACTACAGGGAGTCAGTGAAGGGGAACAGGGACCAGACTACAGGGAGTCAGTGAAAGGGAACAGGGACCGGACTACAGGGAGTCAGTGAAGGGGAACAGGGACCAGACTACAGGGAGTCAGTGAAGGGGAACAGGGACCAGACTACAGGGAGTCAGTGAAGGGGAACAGGGACCAGACTACAGGGAGTCAGTGAAAGGGAACAGGGACCAGACTACAGGGAGTCAGTGAAGGGGAACAGGGACCAGACTACAGGGAGTCAGTGAAGGGGAACAGGGACCGGACTACAGGGAGTCAGTGAAAGGGAACAGGGACCAGACTACAGGGAGTCAGTGAAGGGGAACAGGGACCAGACTACAGGAGTCAGTGAGGGGAACAGGGACCAGACTACAGGGAGTCAGTGAAGGGGAACAGGGACCGGACTACAGGGAGTCAGTGAAGGGGAACAGGGACCAGACTACAGGGAGTCAGTGAAGGGGAACAGGGACCAGACTACAGGGAGTCAGTGAAAGGGAACAGGGACCAGACTACAGGGAGTCAGTGAAGGGGAACAGGGACCAGACTACAGGAGTCAGTGAGGGGAACAGGGACCAGACTACAGGGAGTCAGTGAAGGGGAACAGGGACCAGACTAAAGGGAGTCAGTGAAGGGGAACAGGGACCGGACTACAGGGAGTCAGTGAAGGGGAACAGGGACCAGACTACAGGGAGTCAGTGAAGGGGAACAGGGACCAGACTACAGGGAGTCAGTGAAGGGGAACAGGGACTAGACTACAGGGAGTCAGTGAAAGGGGATCAGGGACCAGACTACAGGGAGTCAGTGAAGGGGAATAGGGACCAGACTACAGGGAGTCAGTGAAGGGGAACAAGGACCAGACTACAGGGAGTCAGTGAAGGGGAACAGGGACCGGACTACAGGGAGTCAGTGAAAGGGGAACAGGGACCAGACTACAGGGAGTCAGTGAAGGGGAACAGGGACCAGACTACAGGGAGTCAGTGAAGGGGAACAGGGACCAGACTACAGGGAGTCAGTGAAGGGGAACAGGGACCGGACTACAGGGAGTCAGTGAAGGGGAACAGGGACCAGACTATAGGGAGTCAGTGAAGGGGAACAGGGACCGGATTACAGGAGTCAGTGAAGGGGAACAGGGACCGGACTACAGGGAGTCAGTGAGGGGAACAAGGACCAGACTACAGGGAGTCAGTGAAGGGGAACAGGGACCGGACTACAGGGAGTCAGTGAAAGGGGAACAGGGACCAGACTACAGGGAGTCAGTGAAGGGGAACAGGGACCAGACTACAGGGAGTCAGTGAAGGGGAACAGGGAGCAGACTACAGGGAGTCAGTGAAGGGGAACCGGGACCGGATTACAGGAGTCAGTGAAGGGGAACAGGGACCGGACTACAGGGAGTCAGTGAGGGGAACAGGGACCAGACTACAGGGAGTCAGTGCAGGGGAACAGGGACCAGACTACAGGAGCCAGTGAGGGGTACAGGGACCAGACTACAGGGAGCCAGTGAGGGGAACAGGGACCAGACTACAGGGAGTCAGTGAGGGGAACAGGGACCAGACTACAGGGAGTCAGTGAAGGGGAACAGGGACCAGACTACAGGGAGTCAGTGAAGGGGAACAGGGACCAGACCACAGGGAGTCAGTGAAGGGGAACAGGGACCGGACTTCAGGGAGTCAGTGAAGGGGAACAGGGACCAGACTACAGGGAGTCAGTGAAGGGGAACAGGGACCGGACTACAGGGAATCACTGAAGGGGAACAGGGACCAGACTACAGGGAGTCAGTGAAGGGGAATAGGGACCAGACTACAGGGAGTCAGTGAAGGGGAACAGGGACCAGACTACAGGGAGCCAGTGAAGGGGAACAGGGACCAGACTACAGGGAGCCAATGAAGGGGAACAGGGACCAGACTACAGGGAGTCAGTGAAGGGGAACAGGGACCAGACTACAGGGAATCACTGAAGGGGAACAGGGACCAGACTACAGGGAGTCAGTGAAGGGGAATAGGGACCAGACTACAGGGAGTCAGTGAAGGGGAACAAGGACCAGACTACAGGGAGTCAGTGAAAGGGGAACAGGGACCAGACTACAGGGAGTCAGTGAAGGGGAACAGGGACCAGACTACAGGGAGTCAGTGAAGGGGAACCGGGACCGGATTACAGGAGTCAGTGAAGGGGAACAGGGACCAGAGTACAGGGAGTCAGTGAAGGGGAACAGGGACCAGACTACAGGGAGTCAGTGCAGGGGAACAGGGACCAGACTACAGGAGCCAGTGAGGGGAACAGGGACCAGACTACAGGGAGTCAGTGCAGGGGAACAGGGACCAGACTACAGGGAGCCAGTGAGGGGAACAGGGACCAGACTACAGGGAGTCAGTGAGGGGAACAGGGACCAGACTACAGGGAGTCAGTGAAGGGGAACAGGGACCAGACTACAGGGAGTCAGTGAAGGGGAACAGGGACCGGACTACAGGGAGTCAGTGAAGGGGAACAGGGACCGGACTACAGGGAGTCAGTGAAGGGGAACAGGGACCAGACTACAGGGAGTCAGTGAAGGGGAACAGGGACCGGACTACAGGGAGTCAGTGAAGGGGAACAGGGACCGGACTTCAGGGAGTCAGTGAAAGGGAACAGGGACCGGACTACAGGGAGTCAGTGAAGGGGAACAGGGACCGGACTACAGGGAGTCAGTGAAGGGGAACAGGGACCGGACTACAGGGAGTCAGTGAAGGGGAACAGGGACCGGACAACAGGGAGTCAGTGAAGGGGAACAGGGACCAGACTACAGGGAGTCAGTGAAGGGGAACAGGGACCAGACTACAGGGAGTCAGTGAAGGGGAACAGGGACCGGACTACAGGGAGTCAGTGAAGGGGAACAGGGACCGGACTACAGGGAGTCAGTGAAGGGGAACAGGGACCAGACTACAGGGAGTCAGTGAAGGGGAACAGGGACCGGACTACAGGGAGTCAGTGAAGGGGAACAGGGACCGGACTTCAGGGAGTCAGTGAAAGGGAACAGGGACCGGACTACAGGGAGTCAGTGAAGGGGAACAGGGACCGGACTACAGGGAGTCAGTGAAGGGGAACAGGGACCGGACTTCAGGGAGTCAGTGAAGGGGAACAGGGACCGGACTACAGGGAGTCAGTGAAGGGGAACAGGGACCGGACTACAGGGAGTCAGTGAAGGGGAACAGGGACCGGACAACAGGGAGTCAGTGAAGGGGAACAGGGACCAGACTACAGGGAGTCAGTGAAGGGGAACAGGGACCAGACTACAGGGAGTCAGTGAAGGGGAACAGGGACCGGACTACAGGGAGTCAGTGAAGGGGAACAGGGACCGGACTACAGGGAGTCAGTGAAGGGGAACAGGGACCAGACTACAGGGAGTCAGTGAAGGGGAACAGGGACCGGACTACAGGGAGTCAGTGAAGGGGAACAGGGACCGGACTTCAGGGAGTCAGTGAAAGGGAACAGGGACCGGACTACAGGGAGTCAGTGAAGGGGAACAGGGACCGGACTACAGGGAGTCAGTGAAGGGGAACAGGGACCGGACTTCAGGGAGTCAGTGAAGGGGAACAGGGACCAGACTACAGGGAGTCAGTGAAGGGGAACAGGGACCGGACTACAGGGAGTCAGTGAAGGGGAACAGGGACCGGACTACAGGGAGTCAGTGAAAGGGAACAGGGACCGGACTACAGGGAGTCAGTGAAAGGGGAACAGGGACCAGACTACAAGGAGTCAGTGAAGGGGAACAGGGACCGGACTACAGGGAGTCAGTGAAAGGGAACAGGGACCAGACTACAGGGAGTCAGTGAAAGGGGAACAAGGACCGGACTACAGGGAGTCAGTGAAGGGGAACAGGGACCAGACTACAGGGAGTCAGTGAAGGGGAACAGGGACCAGACTACAGGGAGTCAGTGAAGGGGAACAGGGACCAGACTACACGGAGTCAGTGAAGGGGAACAGGGACCAGACTACAGGGAGTCAGTGAAGGGGAACAGGGACCAGACTACAGGGAGTCAGTGAAAGGGAACAGGGACCGGACTACAGGGAGTCAGTGAAAGGGAACAGGGACCGGACTACAGGGAGTCAGTGAAGGGGAACAGGGATCGGACTACAGGGAGTCAGTGAAGGGGAACAGGGACCAGACTACAGAGAGTCAGTGAAGGGGAACAGGGATCGGACGACAGGGAGTCAGTGAAAGGGAACAGGGACCAGACTACAGGGAGTCAGTGAAAGGGAACAGGGACCAGACTACAGAGAGTCAGTGTGCTGCCTCTCCCTCTAACTTAACCTCACTGTATGTATTTAACTTACTTATATATGTATAACCTACCTGTTGGGGCCGTTGCCCCTTTAACTTACCTTTTAGGGCCATTGCCCCTTTAAGACGCGCCTTAGCGTGCTGACGTCACGTCACGTACAACGTAGCGTGCTGACGTCACGGAACGTACGACGTGACGTGCGTGAGGCGGCTGCCGGCCCGACTCGGCCTTCCAGAAAGGCTGCCGGCACAGCCCGGCCTAGCGTCTTCGGCCGCATCTACCAGCCGCCGGGAGCGACGCGATCTTCCGCTCCCGCGGCAAGCATCGGCTCAGCCTGGCCTCCCGCTCCCGACTTTGGCCTCCACGGCCAGAAACGCGACCACGCGCATCACGTGACGCCCCAAGCGCGGACAACGCTACCGAGCGTGATGAGGTCATCACGCTCCCCACAGGACTGCTACGTAGTCCTCGTGGAGCCCTCGCTGGGACACAGACCTACACCACGGTGCTCCTACAGCAGCGCAGGCTCTGGGCAGTTGTATTGTCCCCATGCTTGAGTCTTGGAAATTGTTTGTCTTTTTACAATTAGAATCGTTCAGTAAAGCGTTACAAGAAAAGTCAAGCCTTGTGATTTTATTGGAAGATATCGAGTTGTTCGCTATCTGTCTAGCTCTGCATAGAAACGCGTTGCGAGGGCAGAACAGTAAAAAGACAACAGCACAGCGGGCTCAAGCGCAGGAAGATACCACTCAGCTACCATGAGTCTACGCTCAGGAAAACAATATACCCTAGAGGACGTCGACCAGTCAAGCGAGAAGCATGAGCCTCTCCTAGCAAACGATGCCAAGTCACAGCCCTCTAAAGTATCCTCTAGGTCATCTCGGCGGTCCAGCAGACCGTCGTCATCGACAGCTTCTGCAGCCGCCAAAGCACGTGCCAAGGCAAAAGCTGCCCAGGCTCAATTGTCCTTCGCTGAAAAAGAAGCTGACCTTATGAAGCAGAGAGCCGACCTCGACGCTAGTGTGATGAAGCAGAAAGCTGACCTTATGAAGCAGAGAGCCGACCTCGACGCTAGTGTGATGAAGCAGAGAGCTGACCTCGACGCTAGTGTGATGAAGCAGACAGCACAGTCCTCTAAAGTATCCACTAGATCATCTCGGCAGTCCAGCAGACCGTCGTCATCGACAGCTTCTGCAGCCGCCAAAGCACGTGCCAAGGCAAAAGCTGCCCAGGCTCAATTGGCCCTTGCTGAAAAAGAAGCTAGGGTTATGAAGCAGAGAGCTGACCTCGCTGCCAGTCTCCACATTCTCCAAAGCCAGAGAGCTGCCGCTAAAGCTAAAGCCGCAGCTTATGAAGAAGGTGAGGAGAACGAAGGCGGGGAGCCCAGCCAGGAAACATATGTTCTGGGACAGCCCCTCAGTCCAGTGCAACGTACAAGTGAGTGTGTCCAACAACACTCCAAATTGTTCTCCAAGGAAACATCCAACTATCTCAACGCAGAACCAGCTACTCAACACAGTAGCAAACAGCCTGTTTTTGGAGACACTGAGCTTAAAGGAGAAGAAACAAGCAAGACTTACCTACATAGACCTCCACAGCACTCGGCCAATCCGGCCAAGCAGTCCCCACCCGAGCCACAGGGTACACAGGACCTCGCTGGGTGCCTTATCCGTCGAGAGTTGTTGAGTTCGGGCCTTCTGGAGTTAGATGGCCGTCCTGAAAGTTGTTGGCCATGGAAAGAGTCCAACCCGAGACTACACAAGGTAGCATCGAACAGTGGACAGGTGATGGAAGCCTTCCCTGCAGAGGACCGTGCCAAGGATCTGAAGGATTTGCACCTTGGAGTGGATCCTCCCCCCCTTCAACGGCGCCTGGGGCTCTCCTGGAACCTGGAAACAGACAGCGTCACATTCCTGGTGTCCCGTGAAGAAAGGCCATTCACACGGAGAGACATCCTGTCCACAGTCAACAGTTTGTACGACCCTTTGGGGTTCGTAGCTCCCATAACAATGCAAGGAAAAGCATTTGTACGGGAACTCTCATCGGATCAGAGTGAGTGGGATGCTCCACTCCTCCCTGAAAAAGAAGCAAAATGGAACCTACAGTTGATCAGAGACAAGATTGACATCGATGTGGGTGCCGTCAAGTTCTTCACGGACAGCAAGATTGTACTTGGTTACATCCACAACTCCACAAGAAGGTTTTACGTGTATGTTTCCAACTGGGTGACTCGTATCAGACGATCCACTCACCCTGACCAGTGGTGCTATGTCCCCACGGACCTGAACCCTGCAGACCATGCTACCAGGTCTATACCAGCAGCACACCTACAGCAAAGCAGTTGGTTCTCGGGCCCCTCTTTCCTGTCTAATGTCAACACAGAGGAGACTCCTGAGTCCAATCCCTTCACCCTTGTGGAGCCTGAAGCTGATACTGAGATTCGGCCTGAAGTTATGACCCCGGTCACCAAAGCCTCAGAATCTCAGTTGGGCTCACAAAGCTTCGAGCGATTCTCAAGCTGGAGAACACTCTGCCGAACCACAGCCCGACTCATTCATGTAGCAGCATCCTTCAAGGGGAATTCGGACAACATAGAGCGCAAAGGATGGAAATGTTCTAAAGAAGTATCCAGCACAAGTGAGCCTTCACAAGCCAAAGGTGTGATCATTCGCTCTGTCCAGCATGATGTCTTCAAGGAGGAATTCAAATGTCTTGAAGAGGGACAGACATTCCCCAAGCAAAGAGGAGAGTATTTGTCCACCCTACAGAGCCGTAGGAAATGGACAGAAGACAAGCCAAACGTCAAAGTGAGAGACGTTGTCTTGCTGAAAGACAGCCAAGCACGCAGAAATGAATGGCCAGTGGGCCTGGTTGTCAAAACTCTGCCGACCAGGGACAAGAGGGTCCGCAAGGTGGAGGTGAAGATTGTCAAGGAGGGGCCTATCAAAGTGTTTCTGAGGCCAGTCTCGGAGATCCTCCTTTCTGAAGTAACCTAGAGAACGGACTCTGAGTATGTTGCAGCCAAAGGACGTTTTCTTCAGGTTTATTTTGTATCTGTAGTGGTACAATGGAATTGTACCAAGCGGGGAGTGTGCTGCCTCTCCCTCTAACTTAACCTCACTGTATGTATTTAACTTACTTATATATGTATAACCTACCTGTTGGGGCCGTTGCCCCTTTAACTTACCTTTTAGGGCCATTGCCCCTTTAAGACGCGCCTTAGCGTGCTGACGTCACGTCACGTACAACGTAGCGTGCTGACGTCACGGCACGTACGACGTGACGTGCGTGAGGCGGCTGCCGGCCCGACTCGGCCTTCCAGAAAGGCTGCCGGCACAGCCCGGCCTAGCGTCTTCGGCCGCATCTACCAGCCGCCGGGAGCGACGCGATCTTCCGCTCCCGCGGCAAGCATCGGCTCAGCCTGGCCTCCCGCTCCCGACTTTGGCCTCCACGGCCAGAAACGCGACCACGCGCATCACGTGACGCCCCAAGCGCGGACAACGCTACCGAGCGTGATGAGGTCATCACGCTCCCCACAGGACTGCTACGTAGTCCTCGTGGAGTCCTCGCTGGGACACAGACCTACACCACGGTGCTCCTACAGCAGCAGTTGTATTGTCCCCATGCTTGAGTCTTGGAAATTGTTTGTCTGTAAGTATTTTAGAATGCTATGGATGATTAATGTGCACTGTATGTTGTAGAAAATGTTTAGTTGTAACTTTTCTCTGTCTAGCTGATTAACTAGTAGCTGTATTTTCATACACTATGTACAGGGCTAATTTAAAGAGAATGCCTCCCAGTTTACTAAATGTACTGTGTTGCTCAGGCGTACCTAAATCTGTGTATACATATCAGTTATGCGCCTGTATACTAATGTGTGCTTCCATTTCTGTGTTGTATTTCAGTTTTACAATTAGAATCGTTCAGTAAAGCGTTACAAGAAAAGTCAAGCCTTGTGATTTTATTGGAAGATATCGAGTTGTTCGCTATCTGTCTAGCTCTGCATAGAAGCGCGTTGCGAGGGCAGAACAGTCAGTGAAGGGGAACAGGGATCGGACGACAGGGAGTCAGTGAAAGGGGAACAGGGACCAGACTTCAGGGAGTCAGTGAAAGGGGAACAGGGACCAGACTACAGGGAGTCAGTGAGGGGAACAGGGACCAGACTACAGGGAGTCAGTGAAGGGGAACAGGGACCAGACTACAGGGAGTCAGTGAAGGGGAACAGGGACCGGACTACAGGGAGTCAGTGAAGGGGAACAGGGACCAGACTACAGGGAGTCAGTGAAGGGGAACAGGGACCAGACTACAGGGAGTCAGTGAAGAGGAAAAGGGACCAGACGACAGGGAGACAGTGAAGGGGAACAGGGACCAGACTACAGGGAGTCAGTGAAGGGGAACAGGGACCAGACTACAGGGAGTCAGTGAAGGGGAACAGGGACCAGACTACAGAGAGTCAGTGAAAGAGAACAGGGACCGGACTACAGGGAGTCAGTGAAGGGGAACAGGGACCAGACGACAGGGAGTCAGTGAAGGGGAACAGGGACCAGACTACAGGGAGTCAGTGAAGGGGAACAGGGACCGGACTACAGGGAGTCAGTGAAGGGGAACAGGGACCAGACTACAGGGAGTCAGTGAAGGGGAACAGGGACCAGACTACAGGGAGTCAGTGAAGGGGAACAGCGACCGGACTACAGGGAGTCAGTGAAGGGGAACAGGGACCAGACTACAGGGAGTCAGTGAAGGGGAACAGGGACCAGACTACAGGGAGTCAGTGAAGAGGAAAAGGGACCAGACGACAGGGAGACAGTGAAGGGGAACAGGGACCAGACTACAGGGAGTCAGTGAAGGGGAACAGGGACCAGACTACAGGGAGTCAGTGAAGGGGAACAGGGACCAGACTACAGAGAGTCAGTGAAAGAGAACAGGGACCGGACTACAGGGAGTCAGTGAAGGGGAACAGGGACCAGACGACAGGGAGTCAGTGAAGGGGAACAGGGACCAGACTACAGGGAGTCAGTGAAGGGGAACAGGGACCAGACGACAGGGAGTCAGTGAAGGGGAACAGGGACCAGACTACAGGGAGTCAGTGAAGGGGAACAGGGACCGGACTACAGGGAGTCAGTGAAGGGGAACAGGGACCAGACTACAGGGAGTCAGTGAAGGGGAACAGGGACCAGACTACAGGGAGTCAGTGAAGGGGAACAGCGACCGGACTACAGGGAGTCAGTGAAGGGGAACAGGGACCAGACTACAGGGAGTCAGTGAAGGGGAACAGGGACCAGACTACAGGGAGTCAGTGAAGGGGAACAGGGACCAGACTACAGGGAGTCAGTGAAGGGGAACAGGCACCAGACTACAGGGAGTCAGTGAAGGGGAACAGGGACCAGACTACAGGGAGTCAGTGAAAGGGAACAGGGACCGGACTACAGGGAGTCAGTGAAGGGGAACAGGGACCAGACTACAGGGAGTCAGTGAAAGGGAACAGGGACCGGACTACAGGGAGTCAGTGAAGGGGAACAGGGACCGGACTACAGGGAGTCAGTGAAGGGGAACAGGGACCAGACTACAGGGAGTCAGTGAAGGGGAACAGGGACCGGACTACAGGTCGTCAGTGAAGGGGAACAGGGACCAGACTACAGGGAGTCAGTGAAGGGGAACAGGGACCAGACTACAGGGAGTCAGTGAAGGGGAACAGGGACCGGACTACAGGGAGTCAGTGAAAGGGAACAGGGACCAGACTACAGGGAGTCAGTGAAGGGGAACAGGGACCGGACTACAGGGAGTCAGTGAAAGGGGAACAGGGACCAGACTACAGGGAGTCAGTGAAGGGGAACAGGGACCAGACTACAGGGAGTCAGTGAAAGGGAACAGGGACCAGACTACAGGGAGTCAGTGAAAGGGAACAGGGACCAGACTACAGGGAGTCAGTGACGGGGAACAGGGACCAGACTACAGGGAGTCAGTGAAGGGGAACAGGGACCAGACTACAGGGAGTCAGTGAAAGGGAACAGGGACCAGACTACAGGGAGTCAGTGAAAGGGAACAGGGACCAGACTACAGGGAGTCAGTGAAGGGGAACAGGGACCGGACTGCAGGGAGTCAGTGAAGGGGAACAGGGACCAGACTACAGGGAGTCAGTGAAGGGGAACAGGGACCAGACTACAGGGAGTCAGTGAAGGGGAACAGGGACCAGACTACAGGAGTCAGTGAGGGGAACAGGGACCAGACTACAGGGAGTCAGTGAAGGGGAACAGGGACCGGACTACAGGGAGTCAGTGAAGGGGAACAGGGACCAGACTACAGGGAGTCAGTGAAGGGGAACAGGGACCAGACTACAGGGAGTCAGTGAAAGGGGAACAGGGACCGGACTACAGGGAGTCAGTGAAAGGGAACAGGGACCAGACTACAGGGAGTCAGTGAAAGAGAACAGGGACCGGACTACAGGGAGTCAGTGAAAGGGGAACAGGGACCAGACTACAGGGAGTCAGTGAAGGGGAACAGGGACCAGACTACAGGAGTCAGTGAGGGGAACAGGGACCAGACTACAGGGAGTCAGTGAAGGGGAACAGGGACCAGACTAAAGGGAGTCAGTGAAGGGGAACAGGGACCGGACTACAGGGAGTCAGTGAAGGGGAACAGGGACCAGACTACAGGGAGTCAGTGAAGGGGAACAGGGACCAGACTACAGGGAGTCAGTGAAGGGGAACAGGGACTAGACTACAGGGAGTCAGTGAAAGGGGATCAGGGACCAGACTACAGGGAGTCAGTGAAGGGGAATAGGGACCAGACTACAGGGAGTCAGTGAAGGGGAACAAGGACCAGACTACAGGGAGTCAGTGAAGGGGAACAGGGACCGGACTACAGGGAGTCAGTGAAAGGGGAACAGGGACCAGACTACAGGGAGTCAGTGAAGGGGAACAGGGACCAGACTACAGGGAGTCAGTGAAGGGGAACAGGGACCAGACTACAGGGAGTCTGTGAAGGGGAACAGGGACCGGACTACAGGGAGTCAGTGAAGGGCAACAGGGACCAGACTTCAGGGAGTCAGTGAAGGGGAACAGGGACCGGATTACAGGAGTCAGTGAAGGGGAACAGGGACCGGACTACAGGGAGTCAGTGAGGGGAACAAGGACCAGACTACAGGGAGTCAGTGAAGGGGAACAGGGACCGGACTACAGGGAGTCAGTGAAAGGGGAACAGGGACCAGACTACAGGGAGTCAGTGAAGGGGAACAGGGACCAGACTACAGGGAGTCAGTGAAGGGGAACAGGGACCAGACTACAGGGAGTCAGTGAAGGGGAACCGGGACCGGATTACAGGAGTCAGTGAAGGGGAACAGGGACCGGACTACAGGGAGTCAGTGAGGGGAACAGGGACCAGACTACAGGGAGTCAGTGCAGGGGAACAGGGACCAGACTACAGGAGCCAGTGAGGGGTACAGGGACCAGACTACAGGGAGCCAGTGAGGGGAACAGGGACCAGACTACAGGGAGTCAGTGAGGGGAACAGGGACCAGACTACAGGGAGTCAGTGAAGGGGAACAGGGACCAGACTACAGGGAGTCAGTGAAGGGGAACAGGGACCAGACCACAGGGAGTCAGTGAAGGGGAACAGGGACCGGACTTCAGGGAGTCAGTGAAGGGGAACAGGGACCAGACTACAGGGAGTCAGTGAAGGGGAACAGGGACCGGACTACAGGGAGTCAGTGAAGGGGAACAGGGACCAGACTACAGGGAGTCAGTGAAGGGGAACAGGGACCGGACTACAGGGAGTCAGTGAAGGGGAACAGGGACCAGACTACAGGGAGTCAGTGAAGGGGAACAGGGACCAGACTACAGGGAGTCAGTGAAGGGGAACAGGGACCGGACTACAGGGAGTCAGTGAAGGGGAACAGGGACCAGACTACAGGGAGTCAGTGAAGGGGAACAGGGACCGGACTACAGGGAGTCAGTGAAGGGGAACAGGGACCGGACTACAGGGAGTCAGTGAAAGGGAACAGGGACCGGACTACAGGGAGTCAGTGAAAGGGGAACAGGGACCAGACTACAAGGAGTCAGTGAAGGGGAACAGGGACCGGACTACAGGGAGTCAGTGAAAGGGAACAGGGACCAGACTACAGGGAGTCAGTGAAGGGGAACAGGGACCGGACTACAGGGAGTCAGTGAAGGGGAACAGGGACCAGACTACAGGGAGTCAGTGAAAGGGGAACAAGGACCAGACTACAGGGAGTCAGTGAAGGGGAACAGGGACCAGACTACAGGGAGTCAGTGAAGGGGAACAGGGACCAGACTACAGGGAGTCAGTGAAGGGGAACAGGGACCAGACTACAGGGAGTCAGTGAAAGGGGAACAGGGACCAGACTACAGGGAGTCAGTGAAGGGGAACAGGGACCGGACTACAGGGAGTCAGTGAAGGGGAACAGGGACCAGACTACAGGGAGTCAGTGAAGGGGAACAGGGACCGGACTACAGGGAGTCAGTGAAAGGGGAACAGGGACCAGACTACAGGGAGTCAGTGAAGGGGAACAGGGACCAGACTACAGGGAGTCAGTGAAGGGGAACAGGGACCAGACTACAGGGAGTCAGTGAAAGGGAACAGGGACCAGACTACAGGGAGTCAGTGAAGGGGAACAGGGACCAGACTACAGGGAGTCAGTGAAGGGGAACAGGGACCGGACTACAGGGAGTCAGTGAAGGGGAACAGGGATCGGACTACAGGGAGTCAGTGAAGGGGAACAGGGACCAGACTACAGAGAGTCAGTGAAGGGGAACAGGGATCGGACGACAGGGAGTCAGTGAAAGGGAACAGGGACCAGACTACAGGGAGTCAGTGAAAGGGAACAGGGACCAGACTACAGAGAGTCAGTGAAGGGGAACAGCGATCGGACGACAGGGAGTCAGTGAAAGGGGAACAGGGACCAGACTACAGGGAGTCAGTGAAAGGGGAACAGGGACCGGACGACAGGGAGTCAGTGACGGGGAACAGGGACCGGACTACAGGGAGTCAGTGAAGGGGAACAGGGAGCAGACTACAGGGAGTCAGTGAAGGGGAACAGGGATCGGACGACAGGGAGTCAGTGAAAGGGGAACAGGGACCAGACTACAGGGAGTCAGTGAAGGGGAACAGGGACCGGACTACAGGGAGTCAGTGAGGGGAACAGGGACCAGACTACAGGGAGTCAGTGAAAGGGGAACAGGGACCAGACTACAGGGAGTCAGTGAAGGGGAACAGGGAGCAGACTACAGGGAGTCAGTGAAGGGGAACAGGGATCGGACGACAGGGAGTCAGTGAAAGGGGAACAGGGACCAGACTACAGGGAGTCAGTGAAGGGGAACAGGGACCGGACTACAGGGAGTCAGTGAGGGGAACAGGGACCAGATTACAGGGAGTCAGTGAAGGGGAACAGGGACCAGACTACAGGGAGTCAGTGAAGGTGAACAGGGACCAGACTACAGGGAGTCAGTGAAAGGGAACAGGGACCAGACTACAGGGAGTCAATGAAGGGGAACAGGGACCAGACAACAGGGAGACAGTGAAGGGGAACAGGGACCAGGCTACAGGGAGTCAGTGAAAGGGAAGAGGGACCAGACTACAGGGAGTCAGTGAAGGGGAACAGGGACCAGACAACAGGGAGACAGTGAAGGGGAACAGGGACCAGACTACAGGGAGTCAGTGAAGGGGAACAGGGACCGGACTACAGGGAGTCAGTGAAAGGGAAGAGGGACCGGACAACAGGGAGTCAGTGAAAGGGAACAGGGATCAGACTACAGGGAGTCAGTGAAGGGGAACAGGGACCAGACTACAGGGAGTCAGTGAAGGGGAACAGGGACCAGACTACAGGGAGTCAGTGAAAGGGAAGAGGGACCGGACAACAGGGAGTCAGTGAAAGGGAACAGGGACCAGACTACAGGGAGTCAGTGAAGGGGAACAGGGACCGGACTACAGGGAGTCAGTGAAGGGGAACAGGGACCAGACTACAGGGAATCACTGAAGGGGAACAGGGACCGGACTACAGGGAGTCAGTGACGGGGAACAGGGACCAGACTACAGGGAGTCAGTGAAGGGGAACAGGGACCGGACTACAGGGAGTCAGTGAAGGGGAACAGGGACCAGACTACAGGGAGTCAGTGAAGGGGAACAGGGACCAGGCTACAGGGAGTCAGTGAAGGGGAACAGGGACCAGACTACAGGGAGTCAGTGAAAGGGAAGAGGGACCGGACAACAGGGAGTCAGTGAAAGGGAACAGGGACCAGACTACAGGGAGTCAGTGAAGGGGAACAGGGACCAGACTACAGGGAATCAGTGAAGGGGAACAGGGACCAGACTACAGGGAGTCAGTGAAGGGGAACAGGGACCAGACTACAGGGAATCAGTGAAGGGGAACAGGGACCAGACTACAGGGAGTCAGTGAAGGGGAACAGGGACCAGACTACAGGGAGTCAGTGAAGGGGAACAGGGACCAGACTACAGGGAGTCAGTGAAGGGGAACAGGGACCGGACTACAGGGAGTCAGTGAAGGGGAACAGGGACCAGACTACAGGGAATCAGTGAAGAGGAACAGGGACCAGACGACAGGGAGTCAGTGAAAGGGGAACAGGGACCGGACTACAGGGAGTCAGTGAAGGGGAACAGGGACCAGACTACAGGGAATCAGTGAAGGGGAACAGGGACCAGACTACAGGGAGTCAGTGAAGGGGAACAGGGACCAGACTACAGGGAGTCAGTGAAGGGGAACAGGGACCAGACTACAGGGAGTCAGTGAAGGGGAACAGGGACCAGACTACAGGGAGTCAGTGAAGGGGAACAGGGACCAGACTACAGGGAGTCAGTGAAGGGGAACAGGGACCAGACTACAGGGAGTCAGTGAAGGGGAACAGGGACCAGACTACAGGGAGACAGTGAAGGGGAACAGGGACCAGACTACAGGGAGTCAGTGAAGGGGAACAGGGACCGGACTACAGGGAGTCAGTGAAGGGGAACAGGGACCAGACTACAGGGAGACAGTGAAGGGGAACAGGGACCAGACTACAGGGAGTCAGTGAAGGGGAACAGGGACCAGACTACAGGGAGTCAGTGAAGGGGAACAGGGACCGGACTACAGGGAGTCAGTGAAGGGGAACAGGGACCGGACTACAGGGAGTCAGTGAAGGGGAACAGGGACCAGACTACAGGGAGACAGTGAAGGGGAACAGGGACCAGACTACAGGGAGTCAGTGAAGGGGAACAGGGACCAGACTACAGGGAGTCAGTGAAGGGGAACAGGGACCAGACTACAGGGAGTCAGTGAAGGGGAAGAGGGTCCAGACTACAGAGAGTCAGTGAAGGGGAACAGGGACCAGACTACAGGGAGTCAGTGAAGGGGAACAGGGACCAGACTACAGGGAGTCAGTGAAGGGGAAGAGGGTCCAGACAACAGGGAGTCAGTGAAGGGGAACAGGGACCGGACTACAGGGAGTCAGTGAAGGGGAACAGGGACCGGACTACAGGGAGTCAGTGTAAGGGAACAGGGACCAGACTACAGGGAGTCAGTGAAGGGGAACAGGGACCAGACCACAGGGAGTCAGTGAAGGGGAACAGGGACCGGACTACAGGGAGTCAGTGAAGGGGAACAGGGACCGGACTACAGGGAGTCAGTGAAGGGGAACAGGGACCAGACTACAGGGAGTCAGTGAAGGGGAACAGGGACCGGACTACAGGGAGTCAGTGAAGGGGAACAGGGACCGGACTACAGGGAGTCAGTGAAGAGGAACAGGGACCAGACTACAGGGAGTCAGTGAAGGGGAACAGGGACCGGACTACAGGGAGTCAGTGAAGGGGAACAGGGACCGGACTACAGGGAGTCAGTGAAGGGGAACAGGGACCAGACTACAGGGAGTCAGTGAAAGGGAACAGGGACCAGACTACAGGGAGTCAGTGAAGGGGAACAGGGACCAGACTACAGGGAGTCAGTGAAAGGGAACAGGGACCAGACTACAGGGAGTCAGTGACGGGGAACAGGGACCGGACTACAGGGAGTCAGTGAAGGGGAACAGGGACCAGACTACAGGGAGTCAGTGACGGGGAACAGGGACCAGACTACAGGGAGCCAGTGAAGGGGAACAGGGACCAGACTACAGGGAGTCAGTGAAGGGGAACAGGGACCAGACTACAGGGAGTCAGTGAAGGGGAACAGGGACCAGACTACAGGGAGTCAGTGAAGGGGAACAGGCACCAGACTACAGGGAGTCAGTGAAGGGGAACAGGGACCAGACTACAGGGAGTCAGTGAAAGGGAACAGGGACCGGACTACAGGGAGTCAGTGAAGGGGAACAGGGACCAGACTACAGGGAGTCAGTGAAAGGGAACAGGGACCGGACTACAGGGAGTCAGTGAAGGGGAACAGGGACCGGACTACAGGGAGTCAGTGAAGGGGAACAGGGACCAGACTACAGGGAGTCAGTGAAGGGGAACAGGGACCGGACTACAGGTCGTCAGTGAAGGGGAACAGGGACCAGACTACAGGGAGTCAGTGAAGGGGAACAGGGACCAGACTACAGGGAGTCAGTGAAGGGGAACAGGGACCGGACTACAGGGAGTCAGTGAAAGGGAACAGGGACCAGACTACAGGGAGTCAGTGAAGGGGAACAGGGACCGGACTACAGGGAGTCAGTGAAAGGGGAACAGGGACCAGACTACAGGGAGTCAGTGAAGGGGAACAGGGACCAGACTACAGGGAGTCAGTGAAAGGGAACAGGGACCAGACTACAGGGAGTCAGTGAAAGGGAACAGGGACCAGACTACAGGGAGTCAGTGAAGGGGAACAGGGACCAGACTACAGGGAGTCAGTGACGGGGAACAGGGACCAGACTACAGGGAGTCAGTGAAGGGGAACAGGGACCAGACTACAGGGAGTCAGTGAAAGGGAACAGGGACCAGACTACAGGGAGTCAGTGAAAGGGAACAGGGACCAGACTACAGGGAGTCAGTGAAGGGGAACAGGGACCGGACTGCAGGGAGTCAGTGAAGGGGAACAGGGACCAGACTACAGGGAGTCAGTGAAAGGGAACAGGGACCAGACTACAGGGAGTCAGTGAAGGGGAACAGGGACCAGACTACAGGAGTCAGTGAGGGGAACAGGGACCAGACTACAGGGAGTCAGTGAAGGGGAACAGGGACCGGACTACAGGGAGTCAGTGAAGGGGAACAGGGACCAGACTACAGGGAGTCAGTGAAGGGGAACAGGGACCAGACTACAGGGAGTCAGTGAAAGGGGAACAGGGACCGGACTACAGGGAGTCAGTGAAAGGGAACAGGGACCAGACTACAGGGAGTCAGTGAAAGAGAACAGGGACCGGACTACAGGGAGTCAGTGAAAGGGGAACAGGGACCAGACTACAGGGAGTCAGTGAAGGGGAACAGGGACCAGACTACAGGAGTCAGTGAGGGGAACAGGGACCAGACTACAGGGAGTCAGTGAAGGGGAACAGGGACCAGACTAAAGGGAGTCAGTGAAGGGGAACAGGGACCGGACTACAGGGAGTCAGTGAAGGGGAACAGGGACCAGACTACAGGGAGTCAGTGAAGGGGAACAGGGACCAGACTACAGGGAGTCAGTGAAGGGGAACAGGGACTAGACTACAGGGAGTCAGTGAAAGGGGATCAGGGACCAGACTACAGGGAGTCAGTGAAGGGGAATAGGGACCAGACTACAGGGAGTCAGTGAAGGGGAACAAGGACCAGACTACAGGGAGTCAGTGAAGGGGAACAGGGACCGGACTACAGGGAGTCAGTGAAAGGGGAACAGGGACCAGACTACAGGGAGTCAGTGAAGGGGAACAGGGACCAGACTACAGGGAGTCAGTGAAGGGGAACAGGGACCAGACTACAGGGAGTCTGTGAAGGGGAACAGGGACCGGACTACAGGGAGTCAGTGAAGGGCAACAGGGACCAGACTTCAGGGAGTCAGTGAAGGGGAACAGGGACCGGATTACAGGAGTCAGTGAAGGGGAACAGGGACCGGACTACAGGGAGTCAGTGAGGGGAACAAGGACCAGACTACAGGGAGTCAGTGAAGGGGAACAGGGACCGGACTACAGGGAGTCAGTGAAAGGGGAACAGGGACCAGACTACAGGGAGTCAGTGAAGGGGAACAGGGACCAGACTACAGGGAGTCAGTGAAGGGGAACAGGGACCAGACTACAGGGAGTCAGTGAAGGGGAACCGGGACCGGATTACAGGAGTCAGTGAAGGGGAACAGGGACCGGACTACAGGGAGTCAGTGAGGGGAACAGGGACCAGACTACAGGGAGTCAGTGCAGGGGAACAGGGACCAGACTACAGGAGCCAGTGAGGGGTACAGGGACCAGACTACAGGGAGCCAGTGAGGGGAACAGGGACCAGACTACAGGGAGTCAGTGAGGGGAACAGGGACCAGACTACAGGGAGTCAGTGAAGGGGAACAGGGACCAGACTACAGGGAGTCAGTGAAGGGGAACAGGGACCAGACTACAGGGAGTCAGTGAAGGGGAACAGGGACCGGACTACAGGGAGTCAGTGAAGGGGAACAGGGACCAGACTACAGGGAGTCAGTGAAGGGGAACAGGGACCGGACTACAGGGAGTCAGTGAAGGGGAACAGGGACCAGACTACAGGGAGTCAGTGAAGGGGAACAGGGACCGGACTACAGGGAGTCAGTGAAGGGGAACAGGGACCAGACTACAGGGAGTCAGTGAAGGGGAACAGGGACCAGACTACAGGGAGTCAGTGAAGGGGAACAGGGACCGGACTACAGGGAGTCAGTGAAGGGGAACAGGGACCAGACTACAGGGAGTCAGTGAAGGGGAACAGGGACCGGACTACAGGGAGTCAGTGAAGGGGAACAGGGACCGGACTACAGGGAGTCAGTGAAAGGGAACAGGGACCGGACTACAGGGAGTCAGTGAAAGGGGAACAGGGACCAGACTACAAGGAGTCAGTGAAGGGGAACAGGGACCGGACTACAGGGAGTCAGTGAAAGGGAACAGGGACCAGACTACAGGGAGTCAGTGAAGGGGAACAGGG
>NW_028225179.1:167798869-167867854 GCF_052327205.1 Somniosus microcephalus | reverse complement strand
AGTCAGTGAAGGAGGAACAGGGGACCAGACTACAGGGAGTCAGTGAAGGGGAACAGGGACCAGACTACAGGGAGTCAGTGAAGGGGAACAGGGACCGGGACTACAGGGAGTCAGTGAAGGGGAACAGGGACCAGACTACAGGGAGTCAGTGATGGGAACAGGGACCAGGACTACAGGGAGTCAGTGAAGGGGAACAGGGACCGACTACAGGGAGTCAGTGAAGGGGAACAGGGACCAGACTACAGGGAGTCAGTGAAGGGAACAGGGACCGACTACAGGGAGTCAGTGAAGGGGAACAGGGACCGGACTACAGGGAGTCAGTGATGGGGAACGAGGGACCAGACTACAGGGAGTCAGTGAAGGGGAACAGGGACCGGACTACAGGGAGTCAGTGAAGGGGAACAGGGACCAGACTACAGGGAGTCAGTGAAGGGGAACAGGGACCAGACTACAGGGAGTCAGTGAAGGGGAACAGGGGACCAGACTACAGGGAGTCAGTGAAGGGGAACAGGGACCAGACTACAGGGAGTCAGTGACGGGGACAGGGACCAGGACTACAGGGAGTCAGTGAAGGGGAACAGGGACCAGACTACAGGGAGTCAGTGATGGGGAACAGGGACCAGACTACAGGGAGTCAGTGAAGGGGAACAGGGACCGGACTACAGGGAGTCAGTGACGGGGAACAGGGACCAGACTACAGGGAGTCAGTGAAGGGGAACAGGGACCAGACTACAGGGAGTCAGTGAAGGGGAACAGGGACCGGACTACAGGGAGTCAGTGAAGGGGAACAGGGACCAGGCTACAGGGAGTCAGTGAAGGGGAACAGGGACCGGACTACAGGGAGTCAGTGAAGGGGAACAGGGACCAGACTACAGGGAGTCAGTGAAGGGGAACAGGGACCGGACTACAGGGAGTCAGTGAAGGGGAACAGGGACCGGACTACAGGGAGTCAGTGAAAGGGAACAGGGACCGGACTACAGGGAGTCAGTGAAGGGGAACAGGGACCGGACTACAGGGAGTCAGTGAAGGGGAACAGGGAACGGACTTCAGGGAGTCAGTGAAGGGGAACAGGGACCAGACTACAGGGAGTCAGTGAAGGGGAACAGGGACCGGACTACAGGGAGTCAGTGAAGGGGAATAGGGACCGGACTACAGGGAGTCAGTGAAAGGGAACAGGGGACCGGACTACAGGGAGTCAGTGAAAGGGGAACAGGGACCAGACTACAAGGAGTCAGTGAAGGGGAACAGGGGACCGGACTACAGGGAGTCAGTGAAAGGGAACAGGGACCAGACTACAGGGAGTCAGTGAAGGGGAACAGGGGACCAGACTACAGGGAGTCAGTGAAGGGGAACAGGGACCAGACTACAGGGAGTCAGTGAAGGGGAACAGGGACCGGACTACAGGGAGTCAGTGAAAGGGAACAGGGACCAGACTACAGGGAGTCAGTGAAGGGGGAACAGGGGACCAGACTACAGGGAGTCAGTGAAGGGGGAAACAGGGACCAGACTACAGGGAGTCAGTGAAAGGGGAACAGGGACCAGACTACAGGGAGTCAGTGAAGGGGAACAGGGACCAGACTACAGGGAGTCAGTGAAGGGGAACAAGGACCAGACTACAGGGAGTCAGTGAAGGGGAACAGGGACCAGACTACAGGGAGTCAGTGAAGGGGAACAGGGGACCGGACTACAGGGAGTCAGTGAAAGGGAACAGGGACCAGACTACAGGGAGTCAGTGAAGGGGAACAGGGACCAGACTACAGGGAGTCAGTGAAGGGGGAACAGGGACCAGACTACAGGGAGTCAGTGAAAGGGGAACAGGGACCAGACTACAGGGAGTCAGTGAAGGGGAACAGGGACCAGACTACAGGGAGTCAGTGAAGGGGAACAGGGAGCAGACTACAGGGAGTCAGTGAAGGGGAACAGGGACCAGACTACAGGGGAGTCAGTGAAGGAGAACAGGGACCAGACTACAGGGAGTCAGTGAAGGGGAAGAGGGACCAGACTACAGGGAGTCAGTGAAGGGGAACAGGGACCAGACTACAGGGAGTCAGTGAAGGGGAACAGGGACCGGACTACAGGGAGTCAGTGAAGGGGAACAGGGACCAGACTACAGGGAGTCAGTGAAGGGGAACAGGGGACCAGGACTACAGGGAGTCAGTGAAGGGGAACAGGGACCAGACTACAGGGAGTCAGTGAAGGGGAACAGGGACCAGACTACAGGGAGTCAGTGAGGGGGAACAGGGATCGGACGACAGGGAGTCAGTGAAAGGGGAACAGGGACCAGACTACAGGGAGTCAGTGAAGGGGAACAAGGACCAGACTACAGGGAGTCAGTGAAGGGGAACAAGGACCAGACTACAGGGAGACAGTGAAGGAGAACAGGGACCGGACTACAGGGAGTCAGTGAAGGGGAACAGGGACCAGACTACAGAGAGTCAGTGAAGGGGAACAGGGATCGGACGACAGGGAGTCAGTGAAAGGGGAACAGGGACCAGACTACAGGGAGTCAGTGAAGGGGAACAAGGACCAGACTACAGGGAGACAGTGAAGGAGAACAGGGACCGGACTACAGGGAGTCAGTGAAGGGGAACAGGGACCAGACTACAGGGAGTCAGTGAAGGGGAACAGGGACCGGACTACAGGGAGTCAGTGAAGGGGAACAGGGACCGGACTACAGGGAGTCAGTGAAGGGGAACAGGGACCGGACTACAGGGAGTCAGTGAAAGGGGAACAGGGACCAGACTACAGGGAGTCAGTGAAGGGGAACAAGGACCAGACTACAGGGAGACAGTGAAGGAGAACAGGGACCGGACTACAGGGAGTCAGTGAAGGGGAACAGGGACCAGACTACAGAGAGTCAGTGAAGGGGAACAGGGATCGGACGACAGGGAGTCAGTGAAAGGGGAACAGGGACCAGACTACAGGGAGTCAGTGAAGGGGAACAAGGACCAGACTACAGGGAGACAGTGAAGGAGAACAGGGACCGGACTACAGGGAGTCAGTGAAGGGGAACAGGGACCGGACTACAGGGAGTCAGTGAAGGGGAACAGGGACCAGACTACAGGGAGTCAGTGAAGGGGAACAGGGACCGGACTACAGGGAGTCAGTGAAGGGGAACAGGGACCGGACTACAGGGAGTCAGTGAAGGGGAACAGGGACCGGACTACAGGGAGTCAGTGAAGGGGAACAGGGACCAGACTACAGGGAGTCAGTGATGGGGAACAGGGACCGGACTACAGGGAGTCAGTGAAGGGGAACAGGGACCGGACTACAGGGAGTCAGTGAAGGGGAACAGGGACCAGACTACAGGGAGACAGTGAAGGGGAACAGGGACCAGACTACAGGGAGTCAGTGATGGGGAACAGGGACCGGACTACAGGGAGTCAGTGAAGGGGAACAGGGACCGGACTACAGGGAGTCAGTGAAGGGGAACAGGGACCGGACTACAGGGAGTCAGTGAAGGGGAACAGGGACCGGACTACAGGGAGACAGTGATGGGGAACAGGGACCGGACTACAGGGAGACAGTGATGGGGAACAGGGACCAGACTACAGGGAGTCAGTGAAGGGGAACAGGGACCGGACTACAGGGAGTCAGTGAAGGGGAACAGGGACCGGACTACAGGGAGACAGTGATGGGGAACAGGGACCAGACTACAGGGAGTCAGTGAAGGAGAACAGGGACCAGACTACAGGGAATCAGTGAAGGGGAACAGGGACCGGACTACAGGGAGTCAGTGAAGGGGAACAGGGACCGGACTACAGGGAGACAGTGATGGGGAACAGGGACCAGACTACAGGGAGTCAGTGAAGGGGAACAGGGACCAGACTACAGGGAGTCAGTGAAGGGGAACAGGGACCAGACTACAGGGAGTCAGTGAAGGGGAACAGGGACCGGACTACAGGGAGTCAGTGAAGGGGAACAGGGACCAGACTACAGGGAGTCAGTGAAGGGGAACAGGGACCAGACTACAGGGAGTCAGTGAAGGGGAACAGGGACCAGACTACAGGGAGTCAGTGAAGGGGAACAGGGACCAGACTACAGGGAGTCAGTGAAGGGGAACAGGGACCAGACTACAGGGAGTCAGTGAAAGGGAACAGGGACCGGACTACAGGGAATCAGTGAAGGGGAACAGGGACCAGACTACAGGGAGTCAGTGAAGGGGAACAGGGACCAGACTACAGGGAGTCAGTGAAGGGGAACAGGGACCAGACTACAGGGAGTCAGTGAAGGGGAACAGGGACCAGACTACAGGGAGTCAGTGAAAGGGGAACAGGGACCGGACTACAGGGAGTCAGTGAAAGGGGAACAGGGACCAGACTTCAGGGAGTCAGTGAAGGGGAACAGGGACCAGACTACAGGGAGTCAGTGAAGGGGAACAGGGACCAGACTACAGGGAGTCAGTGAAGGGGAACAGGGACCAGACTACAGGGAATCAGTGAAGGGGAACAGGGACCGGACTACAGGGAATCAGTGAAGGGGAACAGGGACCAGACTACAGGGAGTCAGTGAAGGGGAACAGGGACCAGACTACAGGGAGTCAGTGAAGGGGAACAGGGACCAGACTACAGGGAGTCAGTGAAGGGGAACAGGGACCAGACTACAGGGAGTCAGTGAAGGGGAACAGGGACCAGACTACAGGGAGTCAGTGAAGGGGAACAGGGACCGGACTACAGGGAGTCAGTGAAGGGGAACAGGGACCAGACTACAGGGAGTCAGTGAAGGGGAACAGGGACCGGACTACAGGGAGTCAGTGAAGGGGAACAGGGACCAGACTACAGGGAGTCAGTGAAGGGGAACAGGGACCGGACTACAGGGAGTCAGTGAAAGGGGAACAGGGACCAGACTACAGGGAGTCAGTGAAGGGGAACAGGGACCAGACTACAGGGAGTCAGTGAAAGGGGAACAGGGACCGGACTACAGGGAGTCAGTGAAAGGGGAACAGGGACCAGACTTCAGGGAGTCAGTGAAGGGGAACAGGGACCGGACTACAGGGAGTCAGTGAAGGGGAACAGGGACCAGACTACAGGGAGTCAGTGAAGGGGAACAGGGACCAGACTACAGGGAGTCAGTGAAGGGGAACAGGGACCGGACTACAGGGAGTCAGTGAAGGGGAACAGGGACCAGACTACAGGGAGTCAGTGAAGGGGAACAGGGACCGGACTACAGGGAGTCAGTGAAGGGGAACAGGGACCGGACTACAGGGAGTCAGTGAAAGGGGAACAGGGACCAGACTACAGGGAGTCAGTGAAGGGGAACAGGGACCAGACTACAGGGAGTCAGTGAAGGGGAACAGGGACCAGACTACAGGGAGTCAGTGATGGGGAACAGGGACCGGACTACAGGGAGTCAGTGAAGGGGAACAGGGACCAGACTACAGGGAGTCAGTGAAGGGGAACAGGGACCGGACTACAGGGAGTCAGTGAAAGGGAACAGGGACCGGACTACAGGGAGTCAGTGAAGGGGAACAGGGACCGGACTACAGGGAGTCAGTGAAAGGGGAACAGGGAGCAGACTACAGGGAGTCAGTGAAGGGGAACAGGGACCGGACTACAGGGAGTCAGTGAAGGGGAACAGGGACCAGACTACAGGGAGTCAGTGAAGGGGAACAGGGACCGGACTACAGGAGTCAGTGAAGGGGAACAGGGACCGGACTACAGGGAGTCAGTGAAGGGGAACAGGGGACCAGACTACAGGGAGTCAGTGAAGGGGAACAGGGACCGGACTACAGGGAGTCAGTGAAGGGAACAGGACCAGACTACAGGGAGTCAGTGAAGGGGAACAGGGACCAGACTACAGGGAGTCAGTGAAGGGGAACAGGGACCAGACTACAGGGAGTCAGTGAAGGTGAACAGGGACCGGACTACAGGGAGTCAGTGACGGGGAACAGGGACCGGACTACAGGGAGTCAGTGAAGGGGAACAGGGACCGGACTACAGGGAGTCAGTGAAGGGGAACAGGGACCAGACTACAGGGAGTCAGTGAAGGGGAACAGGGACCGGACTACAGGGAGTCAGTGAAAGGGAACAGGGACCGGACTACAGGGAGTCAGTGAAGGGGAAGAGGGACCGGACTACAGGGAGTCAGTGAAAGGGAACAGGGACCGGACTACAGGGAGTCAGTGAAGGGGAACAGGGACCAGACTACAGGGAGTCAGTGAAGGGGAACAGGGACCGGACTACAGGGAGTCAGTGAAGGGGAACAGGGACCGGACTACAGGGAGTCAGTGAAGGGGAACAGGGACCAGACTACAGGGAGTCAGTGAAGGGGAACAGGGACCGGACTACAGGGAGTCAGTGAAGGGGAACAGGGACCAGACTACAGGGAGTCAGTGAAGGGGAACAGGGACCGGACTACAGGGAGTCAGTGAAGGGGAACAGGGACCAGACTACAGGGAGTCAGTGAAGGGGAACAGGGACCAGACTACAGGGAGTCAGTGACGGGGAACAGGGACCGGACTACAGGGAGTCAGTGAAGGGGAACAGGGACCAGACTACAGGGAGTCAGTGAAGGGGAACAGGGACCAGGCTACAGGGAGTCAGTGAAAGGGAAGAGGGACCGGACAAGAGGGAGTCAGTGAAAGGGAACAGGGACCAGGCTACAGGGAGTCAGTGAAGGGGAACAGGGACCGGACTACAGGGAGTCAGTGAAAGGGAACAGGGACCAGACTACAGGGAGTCAGTGAAGGGGAACAGGGACCGGACTACAGGGAGTCAGTGAAGGGGAACAGGGACCAGACTACAGGGAGTCAGTGAAGGGGAACAGGGACCAGACTACAGGGAATCAGTGAAGGGGAACAGGGACTAGACTACAGGGAGTCAGTGAAGGGGAACAGGGACCGGACTACAGGGAGTCAGTGAAGGGGAACTGGGACCAGGCTACAGGGAGTCAGTGAAAGGGAAGAGGGACCAGACTACAGGGAGTCAGTGAAGGGGAACAGGGACCGGACTACAGGGAGTCAGTGAAGGGGAACAGGGACCAGACTACAGGGAGCCAGTGAAGGGGAACAGGGACCAGACTACAGGGAGTCAGTGAAGGGGAACAGGGACCAGACTACAGGGAGTCAGTGAAAGGGGAACAGGGACCAGACTACAGGGAGTCAGTGAAAGGGAACAGGGACCAGACTACAGGGAGTCAGTGAAGGGGAACAGGGACCGGACTACAGGGAGTCAGTGAAAGGGAACAGGGACCAGACTACAGGGAGTCAGTGAAGGGGAACAGGGACCGGACTACAGGGAGTCAGTGAAGGGGAACAGGGACCAGACTACAGGGAGTCAGTGAAGGGGAAGAGGGACCGGACTACAGGGAGTCAGTGAAGGGGAACAGGGACCAGACTACAGGGAGTCAGTGAAGGGGAACAGGGACCAGACAATAGGGAGTCAGTGAAGGGGAACAGGGACCAGACTACAGGGAGTCAGTGAAGGGGAACAGGGACCAGACTACAGGGAGTCAGTGAAGGGGAACAGGGACCAGACAATAGGGAGTCAGTGAAGGGGAACAGGGACCAGACTACAGGGAGTCAGTGAAGGGGAACAGGGACCAGACTACAGGGAGTCAGTGAAGGGGAACAGGGACCAGAGTACAGGGAGTCAGTGAAGGGGAACAGGGACCAGACTACAGGGAGTCAGTGAAGGGGAACAGGGACCAGACTACAGGGAGCCAGTGAAGGGGAACAGGGACCAGACTACAGGGAGTCAGTGAAGGGGAACAGGGACCGGACAACAGGGAGTCAGTGAAGGGGAACAGGGACCAGACTACAGGGAGTCAGTGAAGGGGAACAGGGACCGGACTACAGGGAGTCAGTGAAGGGGAACAGGGACCAGACTACAGGGAGTCAGTGAAGGGGAACAGGGACCAGACTACAGGGAGTCAGTGAAGGGGAACAGGGACCAGACTACAGGGAGTCAGTGATGGGGAACAGGGACCGGACTACAGGGAGTCAGTGAAGGGGAACAGGGACCAGACTACAGGGAGTCAGTGAAGGGGAACAGGGACCAGACTACAGGGAGTCAGTGAAGGGGAAGAGGGACCAGACTACAGGGAGTCAGTGAAGGGGAACAGGGACCGGACTACAGGGAGTCAGTGAAGGGGAACAGGGACCAGACTACAGGGAGTCAGTGAAGGGGAACAGGGACCGGACTACAGGGAGTCAGTGAAGGGGAACAGGGACCAGACTACAGGGAGTCAGTGAAAGGGAACAGGGACCGGACTACAGGGAGTCAGTGAAGGGGAACAGGGACCGGACTACAGGGAGTCAGTGAAGGGGAACAGGGACCGGACTACAGGGAGTCAGTGAAGGGGAACAGGGACCGGACTACAGGGAGTCAGTGAAGGGGAACAGGGACCAGACTACAGGGAGTCAGTGAAGGGGAACAGGGACCGGACTACAGGGAGTCAGTGAAGGGGAACAGGGACCAGACTACAGGGAGTCAGTGAAAGGGAACAGGGACCGGACTACAGGGAGTCAGTGAAGGGGAACAGGGACCAGACTACAGGGAGTCAGTGAAAGGGAACAGGGACCGGACTACAGGGAGTCAGTGAAGGGGAACAGGGACCGGACTACAGGGAGTCAGTGAAGGGGAACAGGGACCGGACTACAGGGAGTCAGTGAAGGGGAACAGGGACCAGACTACAGGGAGTCAGTGAAGGGGAACAGGGACCGGACTACAGGGAGTCAGTGAAGGGGAACAGGGACCAGACTACAGGGAGTCAGTGAAAGGGAACAGGGACCGGACTACAGGGAGTCAGTGAAGGGGAACAGGGACCGGACTACAGGGAGTCAGTGAACAGGGACCAGACTACAGGGAGCCAGTGAAGGGGAACAGGGACCAGACTACAGGGAGTCAGTGAAGGGGAACAGGGACCAGACTACAGGGAGTCAGTGAAGGGGAACAGGGACCAGACTACAGGGAGTCAGTGAAGGGGAACAGGGACCAGACCACAGGGAGTCAGTGATGGGGAACAGGGACCGGACTACAGGGAGTCAGTGAGGGGAACAGGGACCAGACTACAGGGAGTCAGTGAAGGGGAACAGGGACCAGACTACAGGGAGTCAGTGAAAGGGGAACAGGGACCAGACTACAGGGAGTCAGTGAAAGGGAACAGGGACCAGACTACAGGGAGTCAGTGAAGGGGAACAGGGACCGGACTACAGGGAGTCAGTGAAGGGGAACAGGGACCAGACTACAGGGAGTCAGTGAAAGGGAACAGGGACCAGACTACAGGGAGTCAGTGAAGGGGAACAGGGACCGGACTACAGGGAGTCAGTGAAGGGGAACAGGGACCGGACTACAGGGAGTCAGTGAAGGGGAACAGGGACCAGACAACAGGGAGTCAGTGAAGGGGAAGAGGGACCAGACTACAGGGAGTCAGTGAAGGGGAACAGGGACCAGACTACAGGGAGTCAGTGAAGGGGAACAGCGACCAGACTACAGGGAGTCAGTGAAGGGGAACAGGGACCGGACTACAGGGAGTCAGTGAAGGGGAACAGGGACCAGACTACAGGGAGTCAGTGAAGGGGAACAGGGACCGGACTACAGGGAGTCAGTGAAGGGGAACAGGGACCGGACTACAGGGAGTCAGTGAAGGGGAACAGGGACCGGACTACAGAGAGTCAGTGAAGGGGAACAGGGTCCAGACCATAGGGAGTCAGTGAAGGGGAACAGGGACCAGACTACAGGGAGTCAGTGAAGGGGAACAGGGACCGGACTACAGAGAGTCAGTGAAGGGGAACAGGGTCCAGACTACAGGGAGTCAGTGAAGGGGAACAGGGACCAGACTACAGGGAGTCAGTGAAGGGGAACAGGGACTAGACTACAGGGAGTCAGTGAAAGGGAACAGGGACCAGACTACAGGGAGTCAGTGAAGGGGAACAGGGACCAGACTACAGGGAGTCAGTGAAGGGGAACAGGGACCAGACTACAGGGAGTCAGTGAAGGGGAACAGGGACCAGACTACAGGGAGTCAGTGAAGGGGCACAGGGACCAGACTACAGGGAGTCAGTGAAGGGGAACAGGGACCAGACTACAGGGAGTCAGTGAAGGGGAACAGGGACCAGACTACAGGGAGTCAGTGAAGGGGCACAGGGACCAGACTACAGGGAGTCAGTGAAGGGGAACAGGGACCAGACTACAGGGAATCAGTGAAGGGGAACAGGGACCGGATTACAGGGAGTCAGTGAAGGGGAACAGGGACCGGACTACAGGGAGTCAGTGAAGGGGAACAGGGACCAGGCTACAGGGAGTCAGTGAAAGGGAAGAGGGACCGGACAAGAGGGAGTCAGTGAAAGGGAACAGGGACCAGGCTACAGGGAGTCAGTGAAGGGGAACAGGGACCAGGCTACAGGGAGTCAGTGAAAGGGAAGAGGGACCGGACAAGAGGGAGTCAGAGAAAGGGAACAGGGACCAGGCTACAGGGAGTCAGTGAAGGGGAACAGGGACCGGACTACAGGGAGTCAGTGAAAGGGAACAGGGACCAGACTACAGGGAGTCAGTGAAGGGGAACAGGGACCAGGATACAGGCAGTCAGTGAAGGGGAACAGGGACCAGACTACAGGGAATCAGTGAAGGGGAACAGGGACGAGACTACAGGGAGTCAGTGAAGGGGAACAGGGACCGGACTACAGGGAGTCAGTGAAGGGGAACAGGGACCAGACTACAGGGAGTCAGTGAAGGGGAACAGGGACCAGACTACAGGGAGTCAGTGAAGGGGAACAGGGACCAGACTACAGGGAGTCAGTGAAGGGGAACAGCGACCAGACTACAGGGAGTCAGTGAAGGGGAACAGGGACCGGACTACAGGGAGTCAGTGAAGGGGAACAGGGACCAGACTACAGGGAGTCAGTGAAGGGGAACAGGGACCGGAGTACAGGGAGTCAGTGTAGGGGAACAGGGACCAGACTACAGGGAGTCAGTGAAGGGGAACAGGGACCAGACTACAGGGAGTCAGTGAAGGGGAACAGGGACCAGACTACAGGGAGTCAGTGAAGGGGAACAGGGACCGGACTACAGGGAGTGAGTGAAGGGGAACAGGGACCAGGATACAGGGAGTCAGTGAAGGGGAACAGGGACCAGACTACAGGGAATCAGTGAAGGGGAACAGGGACTACACTACAGGGAGTCAGTGAAGGGGAACAGGGACCGGACTACAGGGAGTCAGTGAAGGGGAACAGGGAGCAGGCTACAGGGAGTCAGTGAAAGGGAAGAGAGACCGGACTACAGGGAGTCAGTGAGGGGAACAGGGACCAGACTACAGGGAGTCAGTGAAGGGGAACAGGGACCAGACTACAGGGAGTCAGTGAAAGGGAACAGGGACCAGGCTACAGGGAGTCAGTGAAGGGGAACAGGGACCGGACTACAGGGAGTCAGTGAAAGGGAACAGGGACCAGACTACAGGGAGTCAGTGAAGGGGAACAGGGACCAGGATACAGGGAGTCAGTGAAGGGGAACAGGGACCAGACTACAGGGAATCAGTGAAGGGGAACAGGGACTAGACTACAGGGAGTCAGTGAAGGGGAACAGGGACCGGACTACAGGGAGTCAGTGAAGGGGAACTGGGACCAGGCTACAGGGAGTCAGTGAAAGGGAAGAGGGACCGGACAGGAGGGAGTCAGTGAAAGGGAACAGGGACCAGGCTACAGGGAGTCAGTGAAGGGGAACAGGGACCGGACTACAGGGAGTCAGTGAAGGGGAACAGGGACCAGACTACAGGGAGCCAGTGAAGGGGAACAGGGACCAGACAACAGGGAGTCAGTGAAGGGGAACAGGGACCAGACTACAGGGAGTCAGTGAAGGGGAACAGGGACCAGACAACAGGGAGTCAGTGAAGGGGAACAGGGACCAGACTACAGGGAGTCAGTGAAGGGGAACAGGGACCAGACTACAGGGAGTCAGTGAAGGGGAACAGGGACCAGACTACAGGGAGTCAGTGAAGGGGAACAGGGACCGGACTACAGGGAGTCAGTGAAGGGGAACAGGGACCAGACTACAGGGAGTCAGTGAAGGGGAACAGGGACCAGACTACAGGGAGTCAGTGAAGGGGAACAGGGACCAGACTACAGGGAGTCAGTGAAGGGGAACAGGGACCAGACTACAGGGAGTCAGTGAGGGGAACAGGGACCAGACTACAGGGAGTCAGTGAAGGGGAACAGGGACCAGACTACAGGGAGTCAGTGAAGGGGAACAGGGACCAGACTACAGGGAGTCAGTGAAGGGGAACAGGGACCAGACTACAGGGAGTCAGTGAGGGGAACAGGGACCAGACTACAGGGAGTCAGTGAAGGGGAACAGGGACCAGACTACAGGGAATCAGTGAAGGGGAACAGGGACTAGACTACAGGGAGTCAGTGAAGGGGAACAGGGACCGGACTACAGGGAGTCAGTGAAGGGGAACTGGGACCAGGCTACAGGGAGTCAGTGAAAGGGAAGAGGGACCGGACAGGAGGGAGTCAGTGAAAGGGAACAGGGACCAGGCTACAGGGAGTCAGTGAAGGGGAACAGGGACCGGACTACAGGGAGTCAGTGAAGGGGAACAGGGACCAGACTACAGGGAGCCAGTGAAGGGGAACAGGGACCAGACAACAGGGAGTCAGTGAAGGGGAACAGGGACCAGACTACAGGGAGTCAGTGAAGGGGAACAGGGACCAGACAACAGGGAGTCAGTGAAGGGGAACAGGGACCAGACTACAGGGAGTCAGTGAAGGGGAACAGGGACCAGACTACAGGGAGTCAGTGAAGGGGAACAGGGACCAGACTACAGGGAGTCAGTGATGGGGAACAGGGACCGGACTACAGGGAGTCAGTGAGGGGAACAGGGACCAGACTACAGGGAGTCAGTGAAGGGGAACAGGGACCGGACTACAGGGAGTCAGTGAAGGGGAACAGGGACCGGACTACAGGGAGTCAGTGAAGGGGAACAGGGACCAGACTACAGGGAGTCAGTGAAGGGGAACAGGGACCAGACTACAGGGAGTCAGTGAAGGGGAACAGGGACCAGACTACAGGGAGTCAGTGAGGGGAACAGGGACCAGACTACAGGGAGTCAGTGAAGGGGAACAGGGACCAGACTACAGGGAGCCAGTGAAGGGGAACAGGGACCAGACTACAGGGAGTCAGTGAAAGGGAAGAGGGACCGGACAGGAGGGAGTCAGTGAAAGGGAACAGGGACCAGGCTACAGGGAGTCAGTGAAGGGGAACAGGGACCGGACTACAGGGAGTCAGTGAAGGGGAACAGGGACCAGATTACAGGGAGCCAGTGAAGGGGAACAGGGACCAGACAACAGGAAGTCAGTGAAGGGGAACAGGGACCAGACTACAGGGAGTCAGTGATGGGGAACAGGGACCGGACTACAGGGAGTCAGTGAGGGGAACAGGGACCAGACTACAGGGAGTCAGTGAAAGGGAATAGGGACCGGACTACAGGGAGTCAGTGAAGGGGAACAGGGACCGGACTACAGGGAGTCAGTGAAGGGGAATAGGGACCGGACTACAGGGAGTCAGTGAAGGGGAACAGGGACCAGACTACAGGGAGTCAGTGAAAGGGAACAGGGACCAGACTACAGGGAGTCAGTGAAGGGGAACAGGGACCGGACTACAGGGAGTCAGTGAAGGGGAATAGGGACCGGACTACAGGGAGTCAGTGAAGGGGAACAGGGACCAGACTACAGGGAGTCAGTGAAAGGGAACAGGGACCAGACTACAGGGAGTCAGTGAAGGGGAACAGGGACCGGACTACAGGGAGTCAGTGAAGGGGAACAGGGACCAGACTACAGGGAGTCAGTGAAAGGGAACAGGGACCAGACAACAGGGAGTCAGTGAGGGGGAATAGGGACCGGACTACAGGTAGTCAGTGAAGGGGAACAGGGACCAGACTACAGGGAGTCAGTGAAAGGGAACAGGGACCAGACTACAGGGAGTCAGTGAAGGGGAACAGGGACCGGACTACAGGGAGTCAGTGAAGGGGAATAGGGACCGGACTACAGGGAGTCAGTGAAGGGGAACAGGGACCAGACTACAGGGAGTCAGTGAAAGGGAACAGGGACCAGACTACAGGGAGTCAGTGAAGGGGAACAGGGACCGGACTACAGGGAGTCAGTGAAGGGGAACAGGGACCAGACTACAGGGAGTCAGTGAAGGGGAACAGGGACCAGACTACAGGGAGTCAGTGAAAGGGAACAGGGACCAGACAACAGGGAGTCAGTGAAGGGGAATAGGGACCGGACTACAGGGAGTCAGTGAAGGGGAACAGGGACCAGACTACAGGGAGTCAGTGAAAGGGAACAGGGACCGGACTACAGGGAGTCAGTGAAGGGGAACAGGGACCGGACTACAGGGAGTCAGTGAAGGGGAACAGGGACCAGACTACAGGGAGTCAGTGAAGGGGAACAGGGACCGGACTACAGGGAGTCAGTGAAGGGGAACAGGGACCGGACTACAGGGAGTCAGTGAAGGGGAACAGGGACCGGACTACAGGGAGTCAGTGAAGGGGAACAGGGACCGGACTACAGGGAGTCAGTGAAGGGGAACAGGGACCAGACTACAGGGAGTCAGTGAAGGGGAAGAGGGACCAGACTACAGGGAGTCAGTGAAGGGGAACAGGGACCAGACTACAGGGAGTCAGTGAAGGGGAACAGCGACCAGACTACAGGGAGTCAGTGAAGGGGAACAGGGACCGGACTACAGGGAGTCAGTGAAGGGGAACAGGGACCAGACTACAGGGAGTCAGTGAAGGGGAACAGGGACCGGACTACAGGGAGTCAGTGAAGGGGAACAGGGACCAGACTACAGGGAGTCAGTGAAGGGGAACAGGGACTAGACTACAGGGAGTCAGTGAAAGGGAACAGGGACCAGACTACAGGGAGTCAGTGAAGGGGAACAGGGACCAGACTACAGGGAGTCAGTGAAGGGGAACAGGGACCAGACTACAGGGAGTCAGTGAAGGGGAACAGGGACCAGACTACAGGGAGTCAGTGAAGGGGCACAGGGACCAGACTACAGGGAGTCAGTGAAGGGGAACAGGGACCAGACTACAGGGAGTCAGTGAAGGGGCACAGGGACCAGACTACAGGGAGTCAGTGAAGGGGAACAGGGACCAGACTACAGGGAATCAGTGAAGGGGAACAGGGACCGGACTACAGGGAGTCAGTGAAGGGGAACAGGGACCAGACTACAGGGAGTCAGTGGAGGGGAACAGGGACCGGACTACAGGGAATCAGTGAAGGGGAACAGGGACCAGGCTACAGGGAGTCAGTGAAAGGGAAGAGGGACCGGACAAGAGGGAGTCAGTGAAAGGGAACAGGGACCAGGCTACAGGGAGTCAGTGAAGGGGAACAGGGACCAGGCTACAGGGAGTCAGTGAAAGGGAAGAGGGACCGGACAAGAGGGAGTCAGTGAAAGGGAACAGGGACCAGGCTACAGGGAGTCAGTGAAGGGGAACAGGGACCGGACTACAGGGAGTCAGTGAAGGGGAACAGGGACCAGACTACAGGGAGTCAGTGAAGGGGAACAGGGACCAGGATACAGGGAGTCAGTGAAGGGGAACAGGGACCAGACTACAGGGAATCAGTGAAGGGGAACAGGGACGAGACTACAGGGAGTCAGTGAAGGGGAACAGGGACCGGACTACAGGGAGTCAGTGAAGGGGAACAGGGACCAGACTACAGGGAGTCAGTGAAGGGGAACAGGGACCAGACTACAGGGAGTCAGTGAAGGGGAACAGGGACCAGACTACAGGGAGTCAGTGAAGGGGAACAGCGACCAGACTACAGGGAGTCAGTGAAGGGGAACAGGGACCGGACTACAGGGAGTCAGTGAAGGGGAACAGGGACCAGACTACAGGGAGTCAGTGAAGGGGAACAGGGACCGGAGTACAGGGAGTCAGTGAAGGGGAACAGGGACCAGACTACAGGGAGTCAGTGAAGGGGAACAGGGACTAGACTACAGGGAGTCAGTGAAAGGGAACAGGGACCAGACTACAGGGAGTCAGTGAAGAGGAACAGGGACCAGACTACAGGGAGTCAGTGAAGGGGAACAGGGACCAGGATACAGGGAGTCAGTGAAGGGGAACAGGGACCAGACTACAGGGAATCAGTGAAGGGGAACAGGGACTAGACTACAGGGAGTCAGTGAAGGGGAACAGGGACCGGACTACAGGGAGTCAGTGAAGGGGAACTGGGACCAGGCTACAGGGAGTCAGTGAAAGGGAAGAGGGACCGGACAGGAGGGAGTCAGTGAAAGGGAACAGGGACCAGGCTACAGGGAGTCAGTGAAGGGGAACAGGGACCGGACTACAGGGAGTCAGTGAAAGGGAACAGGGACCAGACTACAGGGAGCCAGTGAAGGGGAACAGGGACCAGACAACAGGGAGTCAGTGAAGGGGAACAGGGACCAGACTACAGGGAGTCAGTGAAGGGGAACAGGGACCAGACTACAGGGAGTCAGTGAAGGGGAACAGGGACCAGACTACAGGGAGTCAGTGAAGGGGAACAGGGACCAGACTACAGGGAGTCAGTGAAGGGGAACAGGGACCAGACTACAGGGAGTCAGTGAAGGGGAACAGGGACCGGACTACAGGGAGTCAGTGAAGGGGAACAGGGACCAGACTACAGGGAGCCAGTGAAGGGGAACAGGGACCAGACTACAGGGAGCCAGTGAAGGGGAACAGGGACCAGACTACAGGGAGCCAGTGAAGGGGAACAGGGACCAGACAACAGGGAGTCAGTGAAGGGGAACAGGGACCAGACTACAGGGAGTCAGTGAAGGGGAACAGGGACCAGACTACAGGGAGTCAGTGAAGGGGAACAGGGACCAGACTACAGGGAGTCAGTGAAGGGGAACAGGGACCAGACTACAGGGAGTCAGTGAAGGGGAACAGGGACCAGACTACAGGGAGTCAGTGAAGGGGAACAGGGACCGGACTACAGGGAGTCAGTGAAGGGGAACAGGGACCAGACTACAGGGAGTCAGTGAAGGGGAACAGGGACCAGACTACAGGGAGTCAGTGATGGGGAACAGGGACCGGACTACAGGGAGTCAGTGAAGGGGAACAGGGACCAGACTACAGGGAGTCAGTGAGGGGAACAGGGACCAGACTACAGGGAGTCAGTGATGGGGAACAGGGACCGGACTACAGGGAGTCAGTGATGGGGAACAGGGACCGGACTACAGGGAGTCAGTGAAGGGGAACAGGGACCAGACTACAGGGAGTCAGTGATGGGGAACAGGGACCGGACTACAGGGAGTCAGTGAAGGGGAACAGGGACCAGACTACAGGGAGCCAGTGAAGGGGAACAGGGACCAGACTACAGGGAGTCAGTGAAGGGGAACAGGGACCAGACTACAGGGAGTCAGTGAAGGGGAACAGGGACCAGACTACAGGGAGTCAGTGAAGGGGAACAGGGACCAGACCACAGGGAGTCAGTGATGGGGAACAGGGACCGGACTACAGGGAGTCAGTGAGGGGAACAGGGACCAGACTACAGGGAGTCAGTGAAGGGGAACAGGGACCGGACTACAGGGAGTCAGTGAAAGGGGAACAGGGACCAGACTACAGGGAGTCAGTGAAAGGGAACAGGGACCAGACTACAGGGAGTCAGTGAAGGGGAACAGGGACCGGACTACAGGGAGACAGTGAAGGGGAACAGGGACCAGACTACAGGGAGTCAGTGAAGGGGAACAGGGACCAGACTACAGGGAGTCAGTGAAGGGGAACAGGGACCGGACTACAGGGAGTCAGTGAAGGGGAACAGGGACCGGACTACAGGGAGTCAGTGAAGGGGAACAGGGACCAGACAACAGGGAGTCAGTGAAGGGGAAGAGGGACCAGACTACAGGGAGTCAGTGAAGGGGAACAGGGACCAGACTACAGGGAGTCAGTGAAGGGGAACAGCGACCAGACTACAGGGAGTCAGTGAAGGGGAACAGGGACCGGACTACAGGGAGTCAGTGAAGGGGAACAGGGACCAGACTACAGGGAGTCAGTGAAGGGGAACAGGGACCGGACTACAGGGAGTCAGTGAAGGGGAACAGGGACCGGACTACAGGGAGTCAGTGAAGGGGAACAGGGACCGGACTACAGAGAGTCAGTGAAGGGGAACAGGGTCCAGACTACAGGGAGTCAGTGAAGGGGAACAGGGACCAGACTACAGGGAGTCAGTGAAGGGGAACAGGGACCGGACTACAGAGAGTCAGTGAAGGGGAACAGGGTCCAGACTACAGGGAGTCAGTGAAGGGGAACAGGGACCAGACTACAGGGAGTCAGTGAAGGGGAACAGGGACTAGACTACAGGGAGTCAGTGAAAGGGAACAGGGACCAGACTACAGGGAGTCAGTGAAGGGGAACAGGGACCAGACTACAGGGAGTCAGTGAAGGGGAACAGGGACCAGACTACAGGGAGTCAGTGAAGGGGAACAGGGACCAGACTACAGGGAGTCAGTGAAGGGGCACAGGGACCAGACTACAGGGAGTCAGTGAAGGGGAACAGGGACCAGACTACAGGGAGTCAGTGAAGGGGAACAGGGACCAGACTACAGGGAGTCAGTGAAGGGGCACAGGGACCAGACTACAGGGAATCAGTGAAGGGGAACAGGGACCAGACTACAGGGAATCAGTGAAGGGGAACAGGGACCGGATTACAGGGAGTCAGTGAAGGGGAACAGGGACCGGACTACAGGGAGTCAGTGAAGGGGAACAGGGACCAGGCTACAGGGAGTCAGTGAAAGGGAAGAGGGACCGGACAAGAGGGAGTCAGTGAAAGGGAACAGGGACCAGGCTACAGGGAGTCAGTGAAGGGGAACAGGGACCAGGCTACAGGGAGTCAGTGAAAGGGAAGAGGGACCGGACAAGAGGGAGTCAGAGAAAGGGAACAGGGACCAGGCTACAGGGAGTCAGTGAAGGGGAACAGGGACCGGACTACAGGGAGTCAGTGAAAGGGAACAGGGACCAGACTACAGGGAGTCAGTGAAGGGGAACAGGGACCAGGATACAGGCAGTCAGTGAAGGGGAACAGGGACCAGACTACAGGGAATCAGTGAAGGGGAACAGGGACGAGACTACAGGGAGTCAGTGAAGGGGAACAGGGACCGGACTACAGGGAGTCAGTGAAGGGGAACAGGGACCAGACTACAGGGAGTCAGTGAAGGGGAACAGGGACCAGACTACAGGGAGTCAGTGAAGGGGAACAGGGACCAGACTACAGGGAGTCAGTGAAGGGGAACAGCGACCAGACTACAGGGAGTCAGTGAAGGGGAACAGGGACCGGACTACAGGGAGTCAGTGAAGGGGAACAGGGACCAGACTACAGGGAGTCAGTGAAGGGGAACAGGGACCGGAGTACAGGGAGTCAGTGTAGGGGAACAGGGACCAGACTACAGGGAGTCAGTGAAGGGGAACAGGGACCAGACTACAGGGAGTCAGTGAAGGGGAACAGGGACCAGACTACAGGGAGTCAGTGAAGGGGAACAGGGACCGGACTACAGGGAGTGAGTGAAGGGGAACAGGGACCAGGATACAGGGAGTCAGTGAAGGGGAACAGGGACCAGACTACAGGGAATCAGTGAAGGGGAACAGGGACTACACTACAGGGAGTCAGTGAAGGGGAACAGGGACCGGACTACAGGGAGTCAGTGAAGGGGAACAGGGAGCAGGCTACAGGGAGTCAGTGAAAGGGAAGAGAGACCGGACAAGAGGGAGTCAGTGAAAGGGAACAGGGACCAGGCTACAGGGAGTCAGTGAAGGGGAACAGGGACCGGACTACAGGCAGTCAGTGAAAGGGAACAGGGACCAGAGTACAGGGAGTCAGTGAAGGGGAACAGGGACCAGGATACAGGGAGTCAGTGAAGGGGAACAGGGACCAGACTACAGGGAATCAGTGAAGGGGAACAGGGACTAGACTACAGGGAGTCAGTGAAGGGGAACAGGGACCGGACTACAGGGAGTCAGTGAAGGGGAACTGGGACCAGGCTACAGGGAGTCAGTGAAAGGGAAGAGGGACCGGACAGGAGGGAGTCAGTGAAAGGGAACAGGGACCAGGCTACAGGGAGTCAGTGAAGGGGAACAGGGACCGGACTACAGGGAGTCAGTGAAGGGGAACAGGGACCAGACTACAGGGAGCCAGTGAAGGGGAACAGGGACCAGACTACAGGGAGTCAGTGAAGGGGAACAGGGACCAGACTACAGGGAGTCAGTGAAGGGGAACAGGGACCAGACAACAGGGAGTCAGTGAAGGGGAACAGGGACCAGACTACAGGGAGTCAGTGAAGGGGAACAGGGACCAGACTACAGGGAGTCAGTGAAGGGGAACAGGGACCAGACTACAGGGAGCCAGTGAAGGGGAACAGGGACCAGACAACAGGGAGTCAGTGAAGGGGAACAGGGACCAGACTACAGGGAGTCAGTGAAGGGGAACAGGGACCAGACAACAGGGAGTCAGTGAAGGGGAACAGGGACCAGACTACAGGGAGTCAGTGAAGGGGAACAGGGACCAGACTACAGGGAGTCAGTGAAGGGGAACAGGGACCAGACTACAGGGAGTCAGTGAAGGGGAACAGGGACCAGACTACAGGGAGTCAGTGATGGGGAACAGGGACCGGACTACAGGGAGTCAGTGAGGGGAACAGGGACCAGACTACAGGGAGTCAGTGAAGGGGAACAGGGACCAGACTACAGGGAGTCAGTGAAGGGGAACAGGGACCAGACAACAGGGAGTCAGTGAAGGGGAACAGGGACCAGACTACAGGGAGTCAGTGAAGGGGAACAGGGACCAGACTACAGGGAGTCAGTGAAGGGGAACAGGGACCAGACTACAGGGAGTCAGTGAAGGGGAACAGGGACCAGACTACAGGGAGTCAGTGATGGGGAACAGGGACCGGACTACAGGGAGTCAGTGAGGGGAACAGGGACCAGACTACAGGGAGTCAGTGAAGGGGAACAGGGACCGGACTACAGGGAGTCAGTGAAGGGGAACAGGGACCGGACTACAGGGAGTCAGTGAAGGGGAACAGGGACCAGACTACAGGGAGTCAGTGAAGGGGAACAGGGACCAGACTACAGGGAGTCAGTGAAGGGGAACAGGGACCAGACTACAGGGAGCCAGTGAAGGGGAACAGGGACCAGACTACAGGGAGTCAGTGAAAGGGAAGAGGGACCGGACAGGAGGGAGTCAGTGAAAGGGAACAGGGACCAGGCTACAGGGAGTCAGTGAAGGGGAACAGGGACCGGACTACAGGGAGTCAGTGAAAGGGAACAGGGACCAGACTACAGGGAGTCAGTGAAGGGGAACAGGGACCAGGATACAGGGAGTCAGTGAAGGGGAACAGGGACCAGACTACAGGGAATCAGTGAAGGGGAACAGGGACCAGACTACAGGGAGTCAGTGAAGGGGAACAGGGACCAGACTACAGGGAGTCAGTGAAGGGGCACAGGGACCAGACTACAGGGAGTCAGTGAAGGGGAACAGGGACCAGACTACAGGGAATCAGTGAAGGGGAACAGGGACCGGATTACAGGGAGTCAGTGAAGGGGAACAGGGACCGGACTACAGGGAGTCAGTGAAGGGGAACAGGGACCAGGCTACAGGGAGTCAGTGAAAGGGAAGAGGGACCGGACAAGAGGGAGTCAGTGAAAGGGAACAGGGACCAGGCTACAGGGAGTCAGTGAAGGGGAACAGGGACCAGGCTACAGGGAGTCAGTGAAAGGGAAGAGGGACCGGACAAGAGGGAGTCAGAGAAAGGGAACAGGGACCAGGCTACAGGGAGTCAGTGAAGGGGAACAGGGACCGGACTACAGGGAGTCAGTGAAAGGGAACAGGGACCAGACTACAGGGAGTCAGTGAAGGGGAACAGGGACCAGGATACAGGCAGTCAGTGAAGGGGAACAGGGACCAGACTACAGGGAATCAGTGAAGGGGAACAGGGACGAGACTACAGGGAGTCAATGAAGGGGAACAGGGACCGGACTACAGGGAGTCAGTGAAGGGGAACAGGGACCAGACTACAGGGAGTCAGTGAAGGGGAACAGGGACCAGACTACAGGGAGTCAGTGAAGGGGAACAGGGACCAGACTACAGGGAGTCAGTGAAGGGGAACAGCGACCAGACTACAGGGAGTCAGTGAAGGGGAACAGGGACCGGACTACAGGGAGTCAGTGAAGGGGAACAGGGACCAGACTACAGGGAGTCAGTGAAGGGGAACAGGGACCGGAGTACAGGGAGTCAGTGTAGGGGAACAGGGACCAGACTACAGGGAGTCAGTGAAGGGGAACAGGGACCAGACTACAGGGAGTCAGTGAAGGGGAACAGGGACCAGACTACAGGGAGTCAGTGAAGGGGAACAGGGACCGGACTACAGGGAGTGAGTGAAGGGGAACAGGGACCAGGATACAGGGAGTCAGTGAAGGGGAACAGGGACCAGACTACAGGGAATCAGTGAAGGGGAACAGGGACTACACTACAGGGAGTCAGTGAAGGGGAACAGGGACCGGACTACAGGGAGTCAGTGAAGGGGAACAGGGAGCAGGCTACAGGGAGTCAGTGAAAGGGAAGAGAGACCGGACAAGAGGGAGTCAGTGAAAGGGAACAGGGACCAGGCTACAGGGAGTCAGTGAAGGGGAACAGGGACCGGACTACAGGGAGTCAGTGAAAGGGAACAGGGACCAGACTACAGGGAGTCAGTGAAGGGGAACAGGGACCAGGATACAGGGAGTCAGTGAAGGGGAACAGGGACCAGACTACAGGGAATCAGTGAAGGGGAACAGGGACTAGACTACAGGGAGTCAGTGAAGGGGAACAGGGACCGGACTACAGGGAGTCAGTGAAGGGGAACTGGGACCAGGCTACAGGGAGTCAGTGAAAGGGAAGAGGGACCGGACAGGAGGGAGTCAGTGAAAGGGAACAGGGACCAGGCTACAGGGAGTCAGTGAAGGGGAACAGGGACCGGACTACAGGGAGTCAGTGAAGGGGAACAGGGACCAGACTACAGGGAGCCAGTGAAGGGGAACAGGGACCAGACTACAGGGAGTCAGTGAAGGGGAACAGGGACCAGACTACAGGGAGTCAGTGAAGGGGAACAGGGACCAGACAACAGGGAGTCAGTGAAGGGGAACAGGGACCAGACTACAGGGAGTCAGTGAAGGGGAACAGGGACCAGACTACAGGGAGTCAGTGAAGGGGAACAGGGACCAGACTACAGGGAGTCAGTGAAGGGGAACAGGGACCGGACTACAGGGAGTCAGTGAAGGGGAACAGGGACCAGACTACAGGGAGTCAGTGAAGGGGAACAGGGACCAGACTACAGGGAGTCAGTGAACAGGGACCAGACTACAGGGAGTCAGTGAAGGGGAACAGGGACCAGACTACAGGGAGTCAGTGAACAGGGACCAGACTACAGGGAGTCAGTGAAGGGGAACAGGGACCAGACTACAGGGAGTCAGTGAAGGGGAACAGGGACCAGACTACAGGGAGTCAGTGATGGGGAACAGGGACCGGACTACAGGGAGTCAGTGAAGGGGAACAGGGACCAGACTACAGGGAGTCAGTGAAGGGGAACAGGGACCGGACCACAGGGAGTCAGTGAAGGGGAACAGGGACCAGACTACAGGGAGTCAGTGAAGGGGAACAGGGACCAGACTACAGGGAGTCAGTGAAGGGGAACAGGGACCAGACAACAGGGAGTCAGTGAAGGGGAACAGGGACCAGACTACAGGGAGTCAGTGAAGGGGAACAGGGACCAGACTACAGGGAGTCAGTGATGGGGAACAGGGACCGGACTACAGGGAGTCAGTGAAGGGGAACAGGGACCGGACTACAGGGAGTCAGTGAAGGGGAACAGGGACCGGACTACAGGGAGTCAGTGAAGGGGAACAGGGACCAGACTACAGGGAGTCAGTGAAAGGGAACAGGGACCAGACTACAGGGAGTCAGTGAAGGGGAACAGGGACCAGACTACAGGGAGTCAGTGAAGGGGAACAGGGACCAGACTACAGGGAGCCAGTGAAGGGGAACAGGGACCAGACTACAGGGAGTCAGTGAAAGGGAAGAGGGACCGGACAGGAGGGAGTCAGTGAAAGGGAACAGGGACCAGGCTACAGGGAGTCAGTGAAGGGGAACAGGGACCGGACTACAGGGAGTCAGTGAAGGGGAACAGGGACCAGATTACAGGGAGCCAGTGAAGGGGAACAGGGACCAGACAACAGGGAGTCAGTGAAGGGGAACAGGGACCAGACTACAGGGAGTCAGTGAAGGGGAACAGGGACCGGACTACAGGGAGTCAGTGAAGGGGAACAGGGACCGGACTACAGGGAGTCAGTGAAGGGGAACAGGGACCAGACTACAGGGAGTCAGTGAAGGGGAACAGGGACCAGACTACAGGGAGTCAGTGAAGGGGAACAGGGACCAGACTACAGGGAGCCAGTGAAGGGGAACAGGGACCAGACTACAGGGAGTCAGTGAAAGGGAAGAGGGACCGGACAGGAGGGAGTCAGTGAAAGGGAACAGGGACCAGGCTACAGGGAGTCAGTGAAGGGGAACAGGGACCGGACTACAGGGAGTCAGTGAAGGGGAACAGGGACCAGATTACAGGGAGCCAGTGAAGGGGAACAGGGACCAGACAACAGGGAGTCAGTGAAGGGGAACAGGGACCAGACTACAGGGAGTCAGTGAAGGGGAACAGGGACCAGACTACAGGGAGTCAGTGAAGGGGAACAGGGACCAGACTACAGGAAGTCAGTGAAGGGGAACAGGGACCAGACTACAGGGAGTCAGTGATGGGGAACAGGGACCGGACTACAGGGAGTCAGTGAGGGGAACAGGGACCAGACTACAGGGAGTCAGTGAAAGGGAATAGGGACCGGACTACAGGGAGTCAGTGAAGGGGAACAGGGACCGGACTACAGGGAGTCAGTGAAGGGGAATAGGGACCGGACTACAGGGAGTCAGTGAAGGGGAACAGGGACCAGACTACAGGGAGTCAGTGAAAGGGAACAGGGACCAGACTACAGGGAGTCAGTGAAGGGGAACAGGGACCGGACTACAGGGAGTCAGTGAAGGGGAATAGGGACCGGACTACAGGGAGTCAGTGAAGGGGAACAGGGACCAGACTACAGGGAGTCAGTGAAAGGGAACAGGGACCAGACTACAGGGAGTCAGTGAAGGGGAACAGGGACCGGACTACAGGGAGTCAGTGAAGGGGAACAGGGACCAGACTACAGGGAGTCAGTGAAAGGGAACAGGGACCAGACAACAGGGAGTCAGTGAAGGGGAATAGGGACCGGACTACAGGGAGTCAGTGAAGGGGAACAGGGACCAGACTACAGGGAGTCAGTGAAAGGGAACAGGGACCAGACTACAGGGAGTCAGTGAAGGGGAACAGGGACCGGACTACAGGGAGTCAGTGAAGGGGAATAGGGACCGGACTACAGGGAGTCAGTGAAGGGGAACAGGGACCAGACTACAGGGAGTCAGTGAAAGGGAACAGGGACCAGACTACAGGGAGTCAGTGAAGGGGAACAGGGACCGGACTACAGGGAGTCAGTGAAGGGGAACAGGGACCAGACTACAGGGAGTCAGTGAAGGGGAACAGGGACCAGACTACAGGGAGTCAGTGAAAGGGAACAGGGACCAGACAACAGGGAGTCAGTGAAGGGGAATAGGGACCGGACTACAGGGAGTCAGTGAAGGGGAACAGGGACCAGACTACAGGGAGTCAGTGAAAGGGAACAGGGACCAGACTACAGGGAGTCAGTGAAGGGGAACAGGGACCGGACTACAGGGAGTCAGTGAAGGGGAACAGGGACCGGACTACAGGGAGTCAGTGAAGGGGAACAGGGACCAGACTACAGGGAGTCAGTGAAGGGGAACAGGGACCAGACTACAGGGAGTCAGTGAAGGGGAACAGGGACCAGACTACAGGGAGTCAGTGAAGGGGAAGAGGGACCAGACTACAGGGAGTCAGTGAAGGGGAACAGGGACCAGACTACAGGGAGTCAGTGAAGGGGAACAGCGACCAGACTACAGGGGGTCAGTGAAGGGGAACAGGGACCGGACTACAGGGAGTCAGTGAAGGGGAACAGGGACCAGACTACAGGGAGTCAGTGAAGGGGAACAGGGACCGGACTACAGGGAGTCAGTGAAGGGGAACAGGGACCAGACTACAGGGAGTCAGTGAAGGGGAACAGGGACTAGACTACAGGGAGTCAGTGAAAGGGAACAGGGACCAGACTACAGGGAGTCAGTGAAGGGGAACAGGGACCAGACTACAGGGAGTCAGTGAAGGGGAACAGGGACCAGACTACAGGGAGTCAGTGAAGGGGAACAGGGACCAGACTACAGGGAGTCAGTGAAGGGGCACAGGGACCAGACTACAGGGAGTCAGTGAAGGGGAACAGGGACCAGACTACAGGGAGTCAGTGAAGGGGCACAGGGACCAGACTACAGGGAGTCAGTGAAGGGGAACAGGGACCAGACTACAGGGAATCAGTGAAGGGGAACAGGGACCGGACTACAGGGAGTCAGTGAAGGGGAACAGGGACCAGACTACAGGGAGTCAGTGAAGGGGAACAGGGACCGGACTACAGGGGAGTCAGTGAAGGGGAACAGGGACCAGGCTACAGGGAGTCAGTGAAAGGGAAGAGGGACCGGACAAGAGGGAGTCAGTGAAAGGGAACAGGGACCAGGCTACAGGGAGTCAGTGAAGGGGAACAGGGACCAGGCTACAGGGAGTCAGTGAAAGGGAAGAGGGACCGGACAAGAGGGAGTCAGTGAAAGGGAACAGGGACCGGACTACAGGGAGTCAGTGAAGGGGAACAGGGACCAGACTACAGGGAGTCAGTGAAGGGGAACAGGGACCAGGATACAGGGAGTCAGTGAAGGGGAACAGGGACCGGACTACAGGGAGTCAGTGAAGGGGAACAGGGACCAGACTACAGGGAGTCAGTGAAGGGGAACAGGGACCAGGATACAGGGAGTCAGTGAAGGGGAACAGGGACCAGACTACAGGGAATCAGTGAAGGGGAACAGGGACGAGACTACAGGGAGTCAGTGAAGGGGAACAGGGACCGGACTACAGGGAGTCAGTGAAGGGGAACAGGGACCAGACTACAGGGAGTCAGTGAAGGGGAACAGGGCCCAGACTACAGGGAGTCAGTGAAGGGGAACAGGGACCGGACTACAGGGAGTCAGTGAAGGGGAACAGGGACCAGACTACAGGGAGTCAGTGAAAGGGAACAGGGACCAAACTACAGGGAGTCAGTGAAGGGGAACAGGGACCGGACTACAGGGAGTCAGTGAAGGGGAACAGGGACCGGACTACAGGGAGTCAGTGAAGGGGAACAGGGACCGGACTACAGGGAGTCAGTGAAGGGGAACAGGGACCAGACCACAGGGAGTCAGTGAAGGGGAACAGGGACCAGACTACAGGGAGTCAGTGAAGGGGAACAGGGACCAGACTACAGGGAGTCAGTGAAGGGGAACAGGGACCAGACTACAGGGAGTCAGTGAAGGGGAACAGGGACCAGACTACAGGGAGTCAGTGAAGGGGAACAGGGACCAGACTACAGGGAGTCAGTGAAGGGGAACAGGGACCAGACTACAGGGAGTCAGTGAAGGGGAACAGGGACCAGACTACAGGGAGTCAGTGAGGGGGAACAGGGACCAGTCTACAGGGAGTCAGTGAAGGGGAACAGGGACCGGACTACAGGGAGTCAGTGAAGGGGAAGAGGGTCCAGACTACAGGGAGTCAGTGAAGGGGAACAGGGGACCGGACTACAGGGAGTCAGTGAACGGGAAGAGGGTCCAGACTACAGGGAGTCAGTGAAGGGGAACAGGGACCGGACTACAGGGAGTCAGTGAAGAGGAAGAAGGTCCAGACTACAGGGAGTCAGTGAAGGGGAACAGGGACCAGACTACAGGGAGTCAGTGAACGGGAACAGGGACCAGACTACAGGGAGTCAGTGAAGGGGAACAGGGACCAGACTACAGGGAGTCAGTGAAAGGGAACAGGGACCAGACTACAGGGAGTCAGTGAAGGAGAACAGGGACCAGACTACAGGGAGTCAGTGAAAGGGAACAGGGACCAGACTACAGGGAGTCAGTGAAGGGGAACAGGGACCGGACTACAGGGAGTCAGTGAAGGGGAACAGGGACCAGACTACAGGGAGTCAGTGAAGGGGAACAGGGACCGGACTACAGGGAGTCAGTGAAAGGGAACAGGGACCAGACTACAGGGAGTCAGTGAGGGGAACAGGGTCCAGACTACAGGGAGTCAGTGAAGGGGAACAGGGACCGGACTACAGAGAGTCAGTGAAGGGGAACAGGGACCAGACTACAGGGAGTCAGTGAAGGGGAACAGGGACCAGACTACAGGGAGTCAGTGAAGGGGAACAGGGACCAGACTACAGGGAGTCAGTGAAGGGGAACAGGGACCGGACTACAGGGAGTCAGTGAAAGGGAACAGGGACCAGACTACAGGGAGTCAGTGAAAGGGAACAGGGACCAGACTACAGGGAGTCAGTGAAGGAGAACAGGGACCAGACTACAGGGAGTCAGTGAAGGGGAACAGGGACCGGACTACAGGGAGTCAGTGAAGGAGAACAGGGACCAGACTACAGGGAGTCAGTGAAAGGGAACAGGGACCAGACTACAGGGAGTCAGTGAAGGAGAACAGGGACCAGACTACAGGGAGTCAGTGAAGGGGAACAGGGACCGGACTACAGGGAGTCAGTGAAGGAGAACAGGGACCAGACTACAGGGAGTCAGTGAAGGGGAACAGGGACCAGACTACAGGGAGTCAGTGAAGGAGAACAGGGACCAGACTACAGGGAGTCAGTGAAGGGGAACAGGGACCGGACTACAGGGAGTCAGTGAAGGGGAACAGGGACCAGGACTACAGGGAGTCAGTGAAGGGGAACAGGGACCAGACTACAGGGAGTCAGTGAAGGAGAACAGGGACCAGACTACAGGGAGTCAGTGAAGGGGAACAGGGACCCGGGACTACAGGGAGTCAGTGAAGGGGAACAGGGACCAGACTACAGGGAGTCAGTGAAGGGGGAACAGGGACCAGACTACAGGGAGTCAGTGAAGGGGAACAGGGACCAGACTACAGGGAGTCAGTGAAGGGGAACAGGGACCGGACTACAGGGGAGTCAGTGAAGGGGAACAGGGACCGGACTACAGGGAGTCAGTGAAGGGGAACAGGGACCAGACTACAGGGAGTCAGTGAAGGAGAACAGGGACCCAGACTACAGGGAGTCAGTGAAGGGGAACAGGGACCGGACTACAGGGAGTCAGTGAAGGGGAACAGGGACCCGGACTACAGGGAGTCAGTGAAGGGGAACAGGGACCAGACTACAGGGAGTCAGTGAAGGGGAACAGGGACCAGACTACAGGGAGTCAGTGATGGGGAACAGGGACCAGACTACAGGGAGTCAGTGAAGGGGAACAGGGACCAGACTACAGGGAGTCAGTGAAGGGGAACAGGGACCAGACTACAGGGAGTCAGTGAAGGGGAACAGGGACCAGACTACAGGGAGTCAGTGAAAGGGGAACAGGGACCAGACTACAGGGAGTCAGTGAGGGGAACAGGGACCCGAGACTACAGGGAGTCAGTGAAGGAGAACAGGGACCAGACTACAGGGAGTCAGTGAAGGGGAACAGGGACCAGACTACAGGGAGTCAGTGAAGGGGAACAGGGACCAGACTACAGGGAGTCAGTGAAGGGGAACAGGGACCAGACTACAGGGAGTCAGTGAAGGAGAACAGGGACCCAAGACTACAGGGAGTCAGTGAAGGAGAACAGGGACCAGACTACAGGGAGTCAGTGAAAGGGGAACAGGGACCAGAATACAGGGAGTCAGTGAAGGAGAACACCCCCTCACCCCCGATCCGCAAGGTTATTAATAAAAGGGACCCTGTATGGACAATTTAAAAAGGGTACCCAAATAGATGGCGTCCGCACCTCGTGAGCAAAAGCCTGTAAGATTTTAAAAGCATGGACTCTGCAGCACAGGCAGACAGCTTTGGGAAATCGAAACTTAAAATGCATTTCTGTGAAAAGGACTTTGTGTTTGAAAAGCCAGACAGCAAGACAAACACTGCATGTGCATTGCGTCAGATCGAAACAGATCAGCCCGGTTAGGCCTAAGCATAAGGCCATTAGTTTGTCCGCCTAAATAATCGGAAACAGCTCAAGGGAACCACCAAGGCTGGACAGGCCGATTGAAATGCATTAATGACAATACAACCCGGACATCGGGGCCATCAGGTGCGATAAATGGCCATCTAAAGCCAGTTAACTTACATTGGTATAATTATATTAAACGAGCCTGCCTAAATTGGACAATGGACTGACCTGATTTGGCGGCAGATAAGGGCTTTCGACGGGAGTATAATTATAGGCCCATTGGTAGCCACGTTGTTTTCTTCCTCCTGCGCTTGCTACCTGGCCACTGCCCGTGTCTTCCCCCAAATCCATCAGGGATGCCCGGTACAGCACCAGGCGAACACGGGCAGACCAGGCCAGACGAGACGAGACGAGACGAGATGAAAGGAGATGAGATAACTTGGAAGAAGATTGAAGAACGGTTTGAATAATCGCGGGCCTTCAATCCAGCTTACTACGACGATCTTCATGCAAAATTCAACTGCCACCCAAAGAAGAAGAACCATATTCCTGCGAGGTAAAGTACCCAAGCAAAGACTTTAATCTCGGGGTACGTTACCGGGACGACGCCCTTGCAGCGCCCTGAGACCACGTGACGATGGCAGGCCCCAGAGAGCTCAAAGAGCGAACCCCAAACCCCACAACTGTTAGAACTCAGCAGATTTTGACTTGGTGAGCATGAATTCCTGGCCCCCTCTTAGCTTAATCTAGTTCGGTATTATAGGTGGGATAAGGGTTCAGGGATTTTATTAATGTGTGTTGTTCCCTCGATGTGCCGCGTGTTCCCCATTCCCATTTGAGAATATTCCTTTGATAAGCGTGTAACGACATAGTGACTTTTCAGTATTTGTATCGTTTATTTCTGTTTTAATAAAATCTTGGTTTTCTTACACCAAACCACTTGTCTCCTCGTTTTCTGTATCGCCGCCTGTAGTGTTGAGAACCCAGGGGTGTGGGAGCGATTCGAACCGCGCACAAGGCAGTCAGGGGCATAACTGACAGGGCGCACGCCACCCCCTACACCCCCCCACCGATCCCCTACATCCCCCCCGACCCCCTACATCCCCACCGACCCCCTCACCCCCCGACCCCTACACCCCCCCGATCCCCTACATCCCCCCCGACCCCCTACATCCCCCCCCGACCCCCTCACCCCCGATCCCCTACACCCCCCCGATCCCCTAACATCCCCCCGACCCCCTACACCCCCCCCGATCCCCTACATCCCCCCCGACCCCCTACATCCCCCCCGACCCCCTCATCCCCGATCCCCTACACACCCCCGATCCCCTACATCCCCCCGATCCACTCACCCCCCGACCCCCTACATCCCCCCCGATCCCCTACATCCCCCCCCGACCCCCTACACCCCCCCCCATCCCCGACATCCCCCCCCGACCCCCTACATCCCCCCCGACCCCCTCATCCCCGATCCCCTACACCCCCCCGATCCCCCTACATCCCCCCGACCCCCTACATCCCCCCGACCCCCTACATCCCCCCCGATCCCCTACATCCCCCCCGACCCCCTACACCCCCCCGATCCCCGACATCCCCCCCCGATCCCATCCTCACCCCCCGATCCCCTCCTCACCCCCGATCCCCTACATCCCCCCCGATCCCCTACATCCCCCCCGCTCCCCTACAGCACCCCCGACCCCCTACATCCCCCCCGATCCCCTACATCCCCCCCGACCCCCTACATCCCCCCCGATCCCCTACATCCCCCCGATCCCCTACATCCCCCCCGATCCCCTACATCCCCCCCGATCCCCTACATCACCCCCGACCCCCTACATCCCCCCCGATCCCCTACATCCCCCCCGACCCCCTACATCCCCCCCGATCCCCTACATCCCCCCGATCCCCTACATCCCCCCCGATCCCATCCTCACCCCCCGATCCCCTCCTCACCCCCGATCCCCTACATCCCCCCCGATCCCCTACATCCCCCCGACCCCCTACATCCCCCCGACCCCCTACATCCCCCCCGACCCCCTACATCCCCCCGACCCCCTACATCCCCCCCGATCCCCTACATCCCCCCCGATCCCCTACATCCCCCCCGACCCCCTACATCCCCCCCGATCCCCTACATCCCCCCCCGATCCCCTACATCCCGCCCCGACCCCCTACATCCCCCCCGACCCCCTACATCCCCCCCATCCCCTACACCCCCCCGATCCCCGACATCCCCCCCGACCCCCTACACCCCCCCGATCCCCTACATCCCCCCCGACCCCCTACACCCCCCCGATCCCCTACATCCCCCCCGACCCCCTACACCCCCCCGATCCCCTACATCCCCCCCGACCCCCTACATCCCCCCCGATCCCCTACACCCCCCCGATCCCCTACATCCCCCCGATCCCCTACATCCCCCCCGACCCCCTACATCCCCCCCGATCCCCTACATCCCCCCCGATCCCCTACATCCCCCCCAATCCCCTACACCCCCCCGATCCCCTACATCCCCCCCGACCCCCTACATACCCCCCGATCCCCTACACCCCCCCGATCCCCTACATCCCCCAATCCCCTCCTCACCCCCCGATCCCCTCCTCACCCCCGATCCCCTACATCCCCCCCGATCCCCTACATCCCCCCCGATCCCCTACATCCCCCCCGATCCCCTACACTCCCCCGATCCCCTCCTCACCCCCCGATCCCCTCCTCACCCCCGATCCCCTACATCCCCCCCGAACCCCTCCTCACCCCCGATCCCCTCCTCACCCCCCGATCCCCTCCTCACCCCCCGATCCCCTACATCCCCCCCGATCCCCTACATCCCCCCCGATCCCCTACATCCCCCCCAATCCCCTCCTCACCCCCGATCCCCTACATCCCCCCCGGTCCCCTCCTCACCCCCGATCCGCTCCTCACCCCCCGATCCCCTCCTCACCCCCCGATCCCCTCCTCACCCCCCGATCCCCTCCTCACCCCCGATCCCCTCCTCACCCCCGATCCCCTCCTCACCCCCCGGTCCCCTCCTCACACCCGATCCCCTCCTCACCCCCCGATCCCCTCCTCACCCCCCGATCCCCTCCTCACCCCCGATCCGATCCTCACCCCCCGATCCCCTACACCGCCCCCGATCCCCTACACCCCCCCCGATCCTACATCCCCCCGATCCCCTGCTCACCCCCCGATCCCCTCCTCCCCTCGATCCCTCCTCCCCCCGGATCCCCTACATCCCCCCCAATCCCCCCGACCCCCTCCTCACCCCCTGATCCCCCCCTCACCCCCCCGATCCCCTCCTCACCCCCCGATCCCCTACATTCCCCCGATCCCCTACATCCCCCCCAATCCCCTCCTCACCCCCCGACCCCCTCCTCACCCCCGACCCCCTCCTCACCCCCAATCCCCTCGTCACCCCCCGACCCCCTCCTCACCCCCCGACCCCCTCCTCACCCCGCGATCCCCCCCTCACCCCCCGATCCCCTCCTCACCCCCCGATCACGCCCTCACCCCCAATCCCCTCCTCACCCCCGATCCCCCCCTCACCCCCGATCCCCTCCTCACCCCCCGATCCCCTACACCCCCCCGATCCCCTCCTCACCCCCCCTGATCCCCTCCTCACCCCCGATCCCCTCCTCACCCCCGATCCCCTCCTCACCCCCGATCCCCTCCTCACCCCCGATCCCCCCCTCACCCCCGATCCCCTCCTCACCCCCCGATCCCCTCCTCACCCCCGACCCCCTCACCCCGATCCCCTCCTCACCCCCGACCCCCTCCTCACCCCCCGATCCCCTCCTCACCCCCCGATCCCCTCCTCACCCCCGATCCCATCCTCAACCCCCGATCCCCTCCTCACCCCCGATCCCCTCCTCACCCCCGATCCCCTCCTCACCCCTGATCCCCTCCTCACCCCCCCGATCCCCTCCTCACCCCCGACCCCCTCACCCCGATCCCCTCCTCACCCCCGACCCCCTCCTCACCCCCCGACCCCCTCCTCACCCCCCGATCCCCTCCTCACCCCCGACCCCCTCACCCCGATCCCCTCCTCACCCCCGACCCCCTCACCCCGATCCCCTCCTCACCCCCGACCCCCTCACCCCGATCCCATCCTCACCCCCCGATCCCCTCCTCACCCCCCGATCCCCTCCTCACCCCCCGATCCCATCCTCACCCCCGATCCCCTCCTCACCCCCCGATCTCCTCCTCACCCCCGATCCCATCCTCACCCCCCGATCCCCTCCTCACCCCTGATCCCCTCCTCACCCCCCGTTCCCCTCCTCACCCCCCGATCCCCTCCTCACCCCCGATCCCCTCCTCACCACACAATCCCCTCCTCACCACACAATCCCCTCCTCAACCCCCCTCACCCCCGATCCCCTCCTCACCCCCGATCCCCTCCTCACCCCCGATCCCCCCTCCTCACCCCCCGATCCCCTCCTCACTCCCGATCCCACCCTCACCCCCGATCCCACCCTCACCCCCGATCCCCTCCTCACCCCCCGATCCCCTCCTCACCCCCGATCCCCTCCTCACCCCCCGATCCCTTCCTCACCCCCCGATCCCCTCCTCACCCCCCGATCCCCTCCTCACCCCCCCGATCCCCTCCTCTCCCCCGATCCCCTCCTCACCCCCGACCCCCTCCTCACCCCCCGATCCCCTCCTCACCCCCGATCCCCTCCTCACCCCCGACCCCCTCCTCACCCCCCAATCCCCTCCTCACCCCCGATCCCCCCCTCACCCCCGATCAGCCCCTCACCCCCGATCCCATCCTCACCCCCCAATCCCCTCCTCACCCCCCGATCCCCTCCTCACCCCCCCGATCCCCTCTCTCACCCCCGATCCCCTCTTCACCCCCGATCCCCTCCTCACCCCCGATCCCCTCCTCACCGATCCCCCCCTCACCCCCGATCCCCTCCTCACCCCCGATCCCATCCTCACCTCCGATCCCCTCCTCACCCCCCGATCCCCTCCTCACCCCCGATCCCCTCCTCACCCGCCGATCCCCTCCTCACCCCCGATCCCCTCCTCACCCCCGATCTCCTCCTCACCCCCGATCCCCTCCTCACCCACGATCCCGTGCTCACCCCCGATAACCCTCCACACCCCCGATCCCCTCCTCACCCACGATCCCGTCCTCACCCCCGATAACCCTCCACACCCACCGATCCCCCCCTCACCCCCCTCACCCCCGATAACCTCCTCACCCCCTCACCCCGATCCCCCCCTCACCCCCCGATCCCCTCCTCACCCCCGATCCCCTCCTCACCCCCGATCCCCCCCTCACCCCCATCCCCTCCTCACCCCGATCCCCTCCTCACCCCCCGATCCCCTCCTCACCCCCCAATCCCCTCCTCACCCCCCATCCCCTCCTCACCCTCGATCCCCCCCTCACCCCCGATCCCCTCCTCACCCCCCGATCCCCTCCTCACCCCCGATCTCCTCCTCACCCCCTGATCCCCTCCTCACCCCCGATCCCCTCCTCACCCCCGATCCCCTCCTCACCCCCCGATCCCCTCCTCACCCCCGATCTCCTCCTCACCCCCGATTCCCTCCTCACCCCCCGATCCCCTCCTCACCCCCCGATCCCCTCCTCACCCCCCGATCCCCTCCTCACCCCCCGATCCCCTCCACACCCCCCGATCCCCTCCTCACCCCCGATCCCCTCCTCACCCCCCGATCCCCTCCTCACCCCCCGATCCCCTCCTCACCCCCGATCCCCTCCTCACCCCCCGATCCCCTCCTCACCCACAATCCCCCCCTGACCCCCGATCCCTTCCTCACCCCCGATCCCCTCCTCACCCCGATCCCCCCCCTCACCCCCCGATCCCCTCCTCACCCCCGATCGCCTCCTCACCCCCGATCCCCCCCCTCACCCCCAATCCCCTCCTCACCCCGATCCCCTCCTCACCCCCCAATCCCCTCCTCACCCCCCAATCCCCTCCTCACCCTCGATCCCCCCCTCACCCCCGATCCCCTCCTCACCCCCGATCCCTTCCTCACCCCCCGATCCCCTCCTCACCCCCCGATCCCCTCCTCACCCCCCGATCCCCTCCTCACCCCCCGATCCCCTCCTCACCTCCGATCCCCTCCTCACCCCCGATCCCCTCCGCACCCCCCGATCCCCTCCTCACCCCCGATCCCCCCTCCTCACCCCCCGATCCCCTCCTCACCCACAATCCCCTCCTCACCCACAATCCCCTCCTCACCCCTGATCCCCTCCTCACCCCCCGATCCCCTCCTCACCCCCCGATCCCTCCTCACCCCCCGATCCCCTCCTCACCCCCGACCCCCTCACCCCGATCCCCTCCTCACCCCCCGATCCCCTCCTCACCCCCGATCCCCTCCTCACCCCCGATCCCCTCCTCACCCCCGATCCCCTCCTCACCCCCGATCCCATCCTCACCCCCGATCCCCTCCTCACCCCCCGATCCCCTCCTCACCCCCCGATCCCCCCCTCACCCCTCCTCACCCACGATCCCCTCCTCACCCCGATCCCCCCTCACCCCCGATCCCCCCCTCACCCCCAATCCCCTCCTCACCCCGATCCCCTCCTCACCCCCTGATCCCCTCCTCACCCCCCGATCCCCTCCTCACCCTCGATCCCCCCCTCACCCTCGATCCCCCCCTCACCCCCGATCCCCTCCTCACCCCCCGATCCCCTCCTCACCCCCCGACCTCCTCCTCACCCCCGATCCCCTCCTCACCCCCCGATCCCCTCCTCACCCCCCGATCCCCTCCTCACCCCCGATCTCCTCCTCACCCACAATAGCCCCCTCACCCCCGATCCCCCCCTCAACCCCCGATCCCCTCCTCACCCCCGATCCCCTCCTCACCCCCTCACCCCCCCTCACCCCCCCACCCCTCCTCACCCCCCCACCCCTCCTCACCCCCGATCCCCTCCTCACCCCCCGATCCCCTCCTCACCCCCGATCACCCCCTCACCCCCCGATCCCCTCCTCACCCCCGATCCCCCCCTCACCCCCGATCCCCTCCTCACCCCCCGATCCCCCCCTCACCCCCTCACCCCTCCTCACCCCCGATCCCCTCCTCACCCCCGACCCCCTCCTCACTCCCCGATCCCCCCCTCACCCCCCCTATCCCCTCCACACCCCCCGATCCCCCCCTCACCCCCGATCCCCTCCTCACCCCCGATCCCCTCCTCACCCCCCGATCCCCCCCTCACCACCCCTCACCCCCGATCCCCTCCTCACCCTCCGATCCCCCCCTCACCCCCGATCCCTCCCTCACCCCCGATCCCCTCCTCACCCTCCCTCACCCCCCGATCCCCTCCTCACCCCCGATCCCCTCCTCACCCCCCTCACCCCCCGATCCCCTCCTCACCCCGACCCCCTCCTCTCCCCCGATCCCCTCTCCCCCGATCCCCTCCTCACCCCCGATCTCCTCCTCATCCCCCGATCCCCCCTCACCCCCCGATCCCCTCCTCATCCCCCGATCCCCTCCTCACCTCCCGATCCCCTCCTCACCCCCGATCCCCTCCTCATCCCCCGATCCCCTCCTCACCCCCCGATCTCCTCCTCACCACCCGATCCCCCCTCACCCCCCGATCCCCTCCTCACCCCCCGATCCCCTCCTCTCCCCCGATCCCCTCCTCACCCCCCGATCCCCTCCTCACCCCCCGATCCCCTCCTCTCCCCCGATCCCCTCCCCCGATCCCCTCCTCACCCCCTGATCCCCTCCTCACCCCCGATCCCCTCCTCACCCCCGATCCCCTCCCCCGATCCCCTCCTCACCCCCGATCCCCTCCTCACCCCCGATCTCCTCCTCACCCCCGATCCCCTCCTCACCCCCCGATCCCCTCCTCACCCCCCGATCCCCTCCTCACCCCCAATCCCCTCCCCCGATCCCCTCCTCACCCCCCGATCCTCACCTCACCCCCGATCCCCTCCTCACCCCCTGATCCCCTCCTCACCCCCGATCCCCTCCTCACCCCCGATCTCCTCCTCACCCCCGATCTCCTCCTCACCCCCGATCCCCTCCTCACCCCCGATAACCCTCCACACCCCCCGATCCCCTCCTCACCCCTCGATCCCCTCCACACCCCCCGATCCCCTCCTCACCCCCGATCCCCTCCTCACCCCCCGATCCCCTCCTCACCCCCGATCCCCTACTCACCCCCCGATCCCCTCCTCACCCACAATCCCCCCCTGACCCCCGATCCCTTCCTCACCCACAATCCCCTCCTCACCCCTGATCCCCTCCTCACCCCCCGATCCCCTCCTCACCCCCCGATCCCTCCTCACCCCCCGATCCCCTCCTCACCCCCGACCCCCTCACCCCGATCCCCTCCTCACCCCCCGATCCCCTCCTCACTCCCGGTCCCCTCCTCACCCCCGATCCCCTCCTCACCCCCGATCCCCCCCTCACCCCCGATCCCCTCCTCACCCCCGATCCCATCCTCACCCCCGATCCCCTCCTCACCCCCCGATCCCCCCCTCACCCCTCCTCACCCACGATCCCCTCCTCACCCCCTCACCCCGATCCCCCCCTCACCCCCGATCCCCCCCTCACCCCCAATCCCCTCCTCACCCCGATCCCCTCCTCACCCCCCGATCCCCTCCTCAACCTCGATCCCCCCCTCACCCTCGATCCCCCCCTCACCCCCGATCCCCCCCTCACCCCCGATCCCCTCCTCACCCCCCGATCCCCTCCTCACCCCCGATCTCCTCCTCACCCCCCGATCCCCTCCTCACCCCCCGATCCCCTCCTCACCCCCGATCTCCTCCTCACCCACGATCCCCCCCTCACCCCCGATCCCCTCCTCACCCCCGATCCCCCCCTCACCCCCCGATCCCCTCCTCACCCCCCGATCCCCTCCTCACCCCCGATCCCCTCCTCACCCCCGATCCCCTCCTCACCCCCGATCCCCTCCTCACCCCCGATCCCCTCCTCACCCCCGATCCCCTCCTCACCCCCCGATCCCCTCCTCACCCCCGATCACCCCCTCACCCCCCGATCCCCTCCTCACCCCCCGATCCCCCCCTCACCCCCCGATCCCCTCCTCACCCCCGATCCCCTCCTCACCCCCCGATCCCCCCCTCACCACCCCTCACCCCCGATCCCCTCCTCACCCCCGACCCCCTCCTCACCCCCCGATCACCTCCTCACCCCCTCACCCCCCGATCCCCTCCTCACCCCCCGATCCCCTCCTCACCCCCGATCCCCTCCTCACCCCCCGATCCCCCCCTCACCACCCCTCACCCCCGATCCCCTCCTCACCCCCGACCCCATCCTCACTCCCCGATCCCCCCCTCACCCCCCCTATCCCCTCCACACCCCCCGATCCCCCCCTCAGCCCCCGATCCCCTCCTCACCCTCCGATCCCCCCCTCACCCCCGATCCCCTCCTCACCCTCCCTCACCCCCCGATCCCCTCCTCACCCCCGATCCCCTCCTCACCCCCGATCTCCTCCTCATCCCCCGATCCCCCCTCACCCCCCGATCCCTCTCCTCATCCCCCGATCCCCTCCTCACCTCCCGATCCCCTCCTCACCCCCGATCCCCTCCTCATCCCCCGATCCCCTCCTCACCCCCCGATCTCCTCCTCACCCCCCGATCCCCCCTCACCCCCCGATCCCCTCCTCACCCCCCGATCCCCTCCTCTCCCCCGATCCCCTCCTCACCCCCCGATCCCCTCCTCAACCCCCGATCCCCTCCTCTCCCCCGATCCCCTCCTCACCCCCTGATCCCCTCCTCACCCCCGATCCCCTCCTCACCCCCGATCCCCTCCCCCGATCCCCTCCTCACCCCCGATCCCCTCCTCACCCCCGATCTCCTCCTCACCCCCGATCCCCTCCTCACCCCCCGATCCCCTCCTCTCCCCCGATCCCCTCCTCACCCCCCGATCCTCACCTCACCCCCGATCCCCTCCTCACCCCCTGATCCCCTCCTCACCCCCGATCCCCTCCTCACCCCCGATCTCCTCCTCACCCCCGATCTCCTCCTCACCCCCGATCCCCTCCTCACCCCCGATAACCCTCCACACCCCCCGATCCCCTCCTCACCCCCCGATCCCCTCCTCACCCCCGATCTCCTCCTCACCCCCGATCCCCTCCTCACCCACGATCCCGTCCTCACCCCCCTCACCCCCCCGATCCCCTTCTCACCCCCCGATCCCCTCCTCACCCCCGATCCCCCCCTCACCCCCAATCCCCTCCTCACCCCGATCCCCTCCTCACCCCCCGATCCCCTCCTCACCCCCCATCCCCTCCTCACCCCCGATCCCCTCCTCACCCTCGATCCCCCCCTCACCGCCGATCCCCTCCTCACCCCCGATCCCCTCCTCACCCCCCGATCCCCTCCTCACCCCCCGATCCCCTCCTCACCCCCGATCCCCTCCTCACCCCGCGATCCCCTCCTCACCCCCGATCTCCTCCTCACCCACGATCCCCTCCTCACCCCCGATCCCCTCCTCACCCCCGATCCCCTCCTCATCCCCCGATCCCCTCCTCACCCCCCGATCCCCTCCTCACCTCCGATCCCCTCCTCACCCCCCGATCCCCTCCTCACCCCCGATCCCCTCCTCACCCCCGATCCCCTCCTCACCCCCCGATCCCCTCCTCACCCCCGACCCCCTCACCCCGATCCCCTCCTCACCCCCCATCCCCCCCTCACCCCCCGATCCCCTCCTCACCCCCCGATCCCCCCCTCACCCCCCGATCCCCTCTTCACCCCCCGATCCCCTCCTCACCCCCGATCCCCCCCTCACCCCCCGATCCCCTCCTCACCCCCCGATCCCCTCCTCACCCCCGATCCCCCCCTCACCCCCCGATCGCCTCCTCAGCCCCCGATCCCCTCCTCACCCTCCGATCCCCCCCTCACCCCCGATCCCTCCCTCACCCCCATCCCCTCCTCACACCCGATCCCCTCCTCACCCCCGATCCCCTCCTCACCCCCGATCCCCCCTCACCCTCCGATCCCCTCCTCACCCCCGATCCCCTCCTCACCCCCGACCCCCTCCTCACCCCTCCTCAGCCCCCGATCCCCTCCTCACCCTCCGATCCCCCCCTCACCCCCATCCCCTCCTCACACCCGATCCCCTCCTCACCCCCCATCCCCTCCTCACCCCCGATCCCCTCCTCACCCCCGATCCCCCCCTCACCCCCGATCCCCTCCTCACCCCCGACCCCCTCCTCACCCTCCGATCCCCCCCTCACCCCCGATCCCCTCCTCACCCCCCGATCCCCCCCTCACCCCCCGATCCCCTCCTCACCCCCGATCCCCTCCTCAGCCCCCGATCCCCTCCTCACCCCCTCACCCCTCCTCAGCCCCCGATCCCCTCCTCACCCCCGATCCCTCCCTCACCCCCATCCCCTCCTCACACCCGATCCCCTCCTCACCCCCCGATCTCCTCCTCACCCCCCGATCCCCCCTCACCCCTCCTCATCCCCCTCACCCCTCCTCACCCCCGATCTCCTCCTCACCCCCGATCCCCTCCTCACCCCCCGATCCCCTCCTCACCCCGACCCCCTCCTCTCCCCCCGATCCCCTCCTCACCCACGATCCCCTCCTCACCCCCGATCCCCCCCTCACCCCCCGATCCCCTCCTCACCCTCCGATCCCCCCCTCACACCCGATCCCCTCCTCACCCCCCATCCCCTCCTCACCCCCGATCCCCTCCTCACCCCCGATCCCCCCCTCACCCTCCGATCCCCTCCTCACCCCCCATCCCCTCCTCACCCCCGATCCCCTCCTCTCCCCCGATCCCCTCCTCACCCCCGATCCCCTCCTCTCCCCCGATCCCCTCCTCACCCCCCGATCTCCTCCTCACCCCCGATCCCCTCCTCACCCCCCCGATCTCCTCCTCACCCCCGATCCCCTCCTCACCCCCCCGATCCCCTCCTCACCCCCCCGATCCCCTCCTCACCCACCGATCCCCTCCTCACCCCCCGATCCCCTCCTCACCCCTGATTCCCTCCTCACCCCCCGATCCCCTCCTCACCCCCCGATCCCCTCATCACCACCGACCCCCTCCTCACCCCCCGATCCCCTCCTCACCCCCCGATCCCCTCCTCACCCCCCATCCCCTCCTCACCCCCGATCCCCTCCTCTCCCCCGATCCCCTCCTCACCCCCGATCCCCTCCTCTCCCCCGATCCCCTCCTCACCCCCCGATCTCCTCCTCACCCCCGATCCCCTCCTCACCCCCCCGATCTCCTCCTCACCCCCGATCCCCTCCTCACCCCCCCGATCCCCTCCTCACCCCCCCGATCCCCTCCTCACCCACCGATCCCCTCCTCACCCCCCGATCCCCTCCTCACCCCTGATTCCCTCCTCACCCCCCGATCCCCTCCTCACCCCCCGATCCCCTCATCACCACCGACCCCCTCCTCACCCCCCGATCCCCTCCTCACCCCCCGATCCCCTCCTCACCCCCCGATCCCCTCCTCACCCCCCGATCCCCTCCTCACCCCCGATCCCTTCCTCACCCCCCGATCCCCTCCTCACCCCCCCGATCCCCTCCTCACCCCCCCGATCCCCTCCTCACCCCGACCCCCTCTTCACCCCCCGATCCCTCCTCACCCCCCGATCCCCTCCTCACCCCCGACCCCCTCACCCCGATCCCCTCCTCACCCGATCCCTCCCCTCACCCCCGATCCCCTCCTCACCCCATCCCCTCCTCACCCCCCATCCCCCCCTCACCCTCCCTCACCCCCCGATCCCCTCCTCACCCCCGATCCCCTCCTCACCCCCGACCCCCTCCTCACCCCCGACCCCCTCCTCACCCCCGATTCCCTCCTCACCCCCCGATCCCCTCCTCATCCCCCGATCCCCTCCTCACCCCCCGATCCCCTCCTCACCCCCCGATCCCCTCCTCATCCCCCGATCCCCTCCTCTCCCCCGATCCCCTCCTCACCCCCCGATCCCCTCCTCATCCCCCGATCGACCTCCTCACCCCCGATCCCCTCCTCACCCCCGATCCCCTCCTCACCCCCGATCCCCATCTCACCCCCCGATCCTCTCCTCACTCCCCGATCCCCTCCTCACCCCCCGATCCCCTCCTCACTCCCCGATCCCCTCCTCACCCCCCGATCCCCCCCTCACCCCCCGATCCCCTCCTCACCCCCGATACCCTCCTCACTCCCCGATCCCCTCCTCACCCCTAGATCCCCTCCTCCCCTCGATCCCTCCTCCCCTCGATCCCTCCTCCCCCCGATCCCCTCCTCACCCCATTGCCTCTTCCCCTCACCTGCGCTCCCCCCGCCCGATCTCCCCCCACCCTCATCACCGCCCCCAGTCCTCCTGCTGCCGGCCTGTCTTTGCGCTGGGCTCATGGAGGATCCACACTTACAGACACCACTCTGGGTCATGACCTTTCACCCAGCAGTTACTGACCTTTAACCCCGCAGATTGTCAGCGGTGCGGAGTTCGGTCCCGGACTGAAGAAGGGGAAGATTCTCTCAGTGAAAGTGTGGGTGTAAGTGTAGAGATGGGACATGTTGTCTGCATTGTGAAATGACACCTGCCTGCCCTCATAGTCCAGGTATACCCCAATCCTCCGGGGCTTCACTCTTGGGGTGAGGGGGGTCCATGGGGAGGTGAAGGCAACATAGCCACTGCGGGGATCCAGGCCCACCATCCAATATCCGGTCTCCAGTCCCAGGCGAATTAATCCTTTCCTCTCGGCAGACTCTCGGGTCACTCCCACACGCCACCAAGTCCTGTCTCTCACATCCACCTCCCAGAAGTGTCTCCCTGATGTGAATCCCTCCGATCCCAGGACACAGGGCCAAGAATTGAATCTCTCCGGGGTGTCAGGGAGCTCCTGCCGTTTGTCTCCGTGCCTCACACTGGTCCGGTCCTCAGACACGATGAGTAGTGGATGGGCGGTGTCCGGATTCAGAGTCACTGTAACTGCAGGAAATTCACAATGTTAGCCCGAGCCCCTGCTCGCCCCTCACCCTCCACCCAACTCCTAGCCTCTGGCCAACTCTCCGCCAGACACTCGACCCTCCAACAGACCGTCCACCCGACACTCAACCCTCCGCCCGATCCTCTACCCACTCCACCCGCCACTCGACCCTCCGCCTGACCCTCCTCCCGACACTCAACCCTCCGCCCGATCCTCTACCCACTCCACCCGCCACTCGACCCTCCGCCCGACACTCAACCCTCCGTCCGACCCTCCACCCGCCACTCGACCTTCCGCCCGACCCTCCGCCCGACCCTGAACCCACTCCACCCGACACTCCACCCAACACGCGACACTCCGCCTGACCCTCCACCCGACACTCGACACTCCGCCTGACCCTCCACCCGACACTCGACACTCCGCCTGACCCTCCACCCGACACGCCGACCGACCCTCCGCCCGACCCTGAACCCACTCCACCCGACACTCGACCTTCCGCCCGACACTCGACCCTCCGCCCGACCCTCCGCCCGACCCTGAACCCACTCCACACGACCCTCCACCCTCCGCCCGACACTCCGCCCGACCCTGAACCCACTCCACCCGACACTCGACCCCCCGCCCGACCCTCCACCCGACACTCGACCCTCCGCCCGACCCTGAACCCACTCCACACGACCCTCCACCCTCCGCCCGACACTCGACCCTCCGCCCGACCCTCCGCCCGACCCTGAACCCACTCCACACGACCCTCCGCCCGACACTCGACCCTCCGCCCGACCCTCCGCCCGACCCTGAACCCACTCCACACGACCCTCCACCCTGCGCCCGACACTCGACCCTCCGCCCGACCCTCCGCCCGACCCTGAACCCACTCCACACGACCCTCCACCCTCCGCCCGACACTTGACCCTCCGCCCGACCCTCCGCCCGACCCTGAACCCACTCCACACGACCCTCCACCCTCCGCCCGACACTCGACCCTCCGCCCGACCCTCCGCCCGACCCTGAACCCACTCCACACGACCCTCCACCCGCCACCCGACACTCAACCCTCCGCCCGATCCTCTACCCACTCCACCCTCCGCCCGAAACTCGACCCTTTGCGCGACCCTCCGCCCGAAACTCGACCCTTTGCGCGACCCTCCACCCGACCCTCCGCCCGAAACTCGACCCTCCGCCCGACCCTCCACCCGACCCTCCACCCGACACTCGACCCTCCGCTCGACCCTGAACCCACTCCACACGACCCTCCACCCTCCGCCCGACACTCGACCCTCCGCCCGACCCTGAACCCACTCCACACGACCCTCCACCCTCCGCCCGACACTCGACCCTCCGCCCGACCCTCCGCCCGACCCTGAACCCACTCCACACGACCCTCCACCCTCCGCCCGACACTCGACCCTCCGCCCGACCCTCCGCCCGACCCTGAACCCACTCCACACGACCCTCCACCCGCCACCCGACACTCAACCCTCCGCCCGATCCTCTACCCACTCCACCCTCCGCCCGAAACTCGACCCTTTGCGCGACCCTCCGCCCGAAACTCGACCCTTTGCGCGACCCTCCACCCGAAACTCGACCCTTTGCGCGACCCTCCACCCGACACTCGACCCTCCGCCCGACCCTCCACCCGACCCTCGACCCTCCGCCCTACACTCGACCCTCCGCCCTACACTCGACCCTCCGCCCGACACTCGACCCTCCGCCTGAAACTCGACCCTTTGCGCGACCCTCCGCCCGAAACTCGACCCTTTGCGCGACCCTCCACCCGAAACTCGACCCTTTGCGCGACCCTCCACCCGACACTCGACCCTCCGCCCGACCCTCCACCCGACCCTCGACCCTCCGCCCTACACTCGACCCTCCGCCCTACACTCGACCCTCCGCCCGACACTCGACCCTCCGCCCGACACTCGACCCTCCGCCCGACACCCGACCCTCCGCCCGACCCTCCGCCCGACACTCGACCCTCCGCCCGACACCCGACCCTCCGCCTGACACTCGACCCTCTGCCCGACACCCGACCCTCCGCCCACTCCACCCGACCCTCCGCCCACTCCGCCCGACACTCCGCGTGACCCTCCGCCCACTCCACCCGACCCTCCGCCCACTCCGCCCACTCCGCCCGACACTCCGCCCACTCCACTCGACCCTCCGCCCACTCCACTCGACCCTCCGCCCACTCCACCCGACACTCCGCCCACTCCACCCGACACTCCGCCCACGCCACCCGACACCCGACCCTCCGCCCACTCCACTCGACCCTCCGCCCACTCCACTCGACCCGCCGCCCACTCCACTCGACCCTCCGCCCACTCCACCCGACACCCGACCCTCCGCCCACTCCGCCCGACACTCCGCGTGACCCTCTGCCCACTCCACTCGACCTTCTGCACACTCCACCCAATACCCGATCCTCCGCCCACTCCTGACCAGGTTTACAGCAGTTCCCAGCCACTCTGGACTGAAATTCACCAGGGTCAGAACCTCCTGACGACGTGTTACTTACCAGCGCAGCACTGCATTCCTGATTTCTCTGGAAAACACAAAACAGCACAATTCTGAAATACAAAATACACACAGGCTTTAAACCGAGGCCCCGTCTGCCCTCTCAGGTAGATCCCAGGGCACTATTGCTGTTAGTGGGATCTTGCTCTACGGAACTGGCTGCGGTGTGTATTATATTCCAACAGTCATTAAAGTTGAAAAGTACTTCATTGGATGTAAAGCTCTTTGGGGCGCCCTCAGGTGGTGAGAGACGGTATATAAATGCAAGTTCTGTCCTTTCAGTTTCACTACTTTACTGCAGGGCTCAGGATCTCAGTTACTCTCTGTCTGGAGGGATGTGTATATCACCTGTCAGTGGGTGTGTGGTGTAGAGGGACGTGTATATCACCTGTCAGTGGGTGTGTGGTGTAGAGGGACGTGTATATCCCCTGTCAGTGGGTGTGTGGTGTAGAGGGACGTGTATATCACCTGTCAGTGGGTGTGTGGTGTAGAGGGACGTGTATATCACCTGTCAGTGGGTGTGTGGTGTAGAGGGACGTGTATATCACCTGTCAGTGGGTGTGTGGTGTAGAGGGACGTGTATATCTCCTGTCAGTGGGTGTGTGGTGTAGAGGGACGTGTATATCTCCTGTCAGTGGGTGTGTGGTGTAGAGGGACGTGTATATCACCTGTCAGTGGGTGTGTGGTGTAGAGGGACGTGTATATCACCTGTCAGTGGGTGTGTTGTGTAGAGGGACGTGTATATCACCTGTCAGTGGGTGTGTGGTGTAGAGGGACGTGTATATCTCCTGTCAGTGGGTGTGTGGTGTAGAGGGACGTGTATATCTCCTGTCAGTGGGTGTGTGGTGTAGAGGGACGTGTATATCTCCTGTCAGTGGGTGTGTTGTGTAGAGGGACGTGTATATCCCCTGTCAGTGGGTGTGTGGTGTAGAGGGACGTGTATATCCCCTGTCAGTGGGTGTGTGGTGTAGAGGGACGTGTATATCACCTGTCAGTGGGTGTGTTGTGTAGAGGGACGTGTATATCTCCTGTCAGTGGGTGTGTGGTGTAGAGGGACGTGTATATCTCCTGTCAGTGGGTGTGTGGTGTAGAGGGACGTGTATATCACCTGTCAGTGGGTGTGTTGTGTAGAGGGACGTGTATATCTCCTGTCAGTGGATGTGTGTTGTGTAGAGGGACGTGTATATCACCTGTCAGTGGGTGTGTGTTGTGTAGAGGGACGTGTATATCACCTGTCAGTGGGTGTGTTGTGTAGAGGGACGTGTATATCACCTGTCAGTGGGTGTGTGGTGTAGAGGGACGTGTATATCACCTGTCAGTGGGTGTGTTGTGTAGAGGGACGTGTATATCTCCTGTCAGTGGATGTGTGTTGTGTAGAGGGACGTGTATATCTCCTGTCAGTGGGTGTGTGTTGTGTAGAGGGACGTGTATATCCCCTGTCAGTGGGTGTGTGGTGTAGAGGGACGTGTATATCACCTGTCAGTGGGTGTGTGGTGCAGAGGGACGTGTATATCACCTGTCAGTGGGTGTGTGGTGTAGAGGGACGTGTATATCTCCTGTCAGTGGGTGTGTGGTGTAGAGGGACGTGTATATCTCCTGTCAGTGGGTGTGTGGTGTAGAGGGACGTGTATATCACCTGTCAGTGGGTGTGTGGTGTAGAGGGACGTGTATATCTCCTGTCAGTGGGTGTGTTGTGTAGAGGGACGTGTATATCCCCTGTCAGTGGGTGTGTTGTGTAGAGGGACGTGTATATCACCTGTCAGTGGGTGTGTTGTGTAGAGGGACGTGTATATCCCCTGTCAGTGGGTGTGTTGTGTAGAGGGACGTGTATATCTCCTGTCAGTGGGTGTGTGTTGTGTAGAGGGACGTGTATATCACCTGTCAGTGGGTGTGTGGTGTAGAGGGACGTGTATATCACCTGTCAGTGGGTGTGTTGTGTAGAGGGACGTGTATATCTCCTGTCAGTGGGTGTGTGGTGTAGAGGGACGTGTATATCTCCTGTCAGTGGGTGTGTGGTGTAGAGGGACGTGTATATCTCCTGTCAGTGGGTGTGTGGTGTAGAGGGACGTGTATATCACCTGTCAGTGGGTGTGTGGTGTAGAGGGACGTGTATATCTCCTGTCAGTGGGTGTGTGGTGTAGAGGGACGTGTATATCACCTGTCAGTGGGTGTGTGGTGTAGAGGGACGTGTATATCTCCTGTCAGTGGGTGTGTGGTGTAGAGGGACGTGTATATCACCTGTCAGTGGGTGTGTGGTGTAGAGGGACGTGTATATCTCCTGTCAGTGGATGTGTGTTGTGTAGAGGGACGTGTATATCACCTGTCAGTGGGTGTGTGGTGCAGAGGGACGTGTATATCACCTGTCAGTGGGTGTGTGGTGTAGAGGGACGTGTATATCACCTGTCAGTGGGTGTGTTGTGTAGAGGGACGTGTATATCTCCTGTCAGTGGATGTGTGTTGTGTAGAGGGACGTGTATATCACCTGTCAGTGGGTGTGTGGTGCAGAGGGACGTGTATATCACCTGTCAGTGGGTGTGTGGTGTAGAGGGACGTGTATATCACCTGTCAGTGGGTGTGTTGTGTAGAGGGACGTGTATATCTCCTGTCAGTGGATGTGTGTTGTGTAGAGGGACGTGTATATCACCTGTCAGTGGGTGTGTTGTGTAGAGGGACGTGTATATCACCTGTCAGTGGGTGTGTGGTGTAGAGGGACGTGTATATCACCTGTCAGTGGGTGTGTTGTGTAGAGGGACTTGTATATCTCCTGTCAGTGGATGTGTGTTGTGTAGAGGGACGTGTATATCACCTGTCAGTGGGTGTGTGGTGCAGAGGGACGTGTATATCACCTGTCAGTGGGTGTGTGGTGTAGAGGGACGTGTATATCTCCTGTCAGTGGGTGTGTTGTGTAGAGGGACGTGTATATCCCTGTCAGTGGGTGTGTTGTGTAGAGGGACGTGTATATCACCTGTCAGTGGGTGTGTTGTGTAGAGGGACGTGTATATCCCCTGTCAGTGGGTGTGTTGTGTAGAGGGACGTGTATATCACCTGTCAGTGGGTGTGTGGTGTAGAGGGACGTGTATATCACCTGTCAGTGGGTGTGTTGTGTAGAGGGACGTGTATATCTCCTGTCAGTGGGTGTGTGGTGTAGAGGGACGTGTATATCTCCTGTCAGTGGGTGTGTGGTGTAGAGGGACGTGTATATCTCCTGTCAGTGGGTGTGTGGTGTAGAGGGACGTGTATATCTCCTGTCAGTGGGTGTGTGGTGTAGAGGGACGTGTATATCACCTGTCAGTGGGTGTGTGGTGTAGAGGGACGTGTATATCTCCTGTCAGTGGGTGTGTGGTGTAGAGGGACGTGTATATCACCTGTCAGTGGGTGTGTTGTGTAGAGGGACGTGTATATCTCCTGTCAGTGGGTGTGTGGTGTAGAGGGACGTGTATATCACCTGTCAGTGGATGTGTGGTGTAGAGGGACGTGTATATCACCTGTCAGTGGGTGTGTTGTGTAGAGGGACGTGTATATCTCCTGTCAGTGGGTGTGTGGTGTAGAGGGACGTGTATATCTCCTGTCAGTGGGTGTGTGGTGTAGAGGGACGTGTATATCTCCTGTCAGTGGGTGTGTGGTGTAGAGGGACGTGTATATCTCCTGTCAGTGGGTGTGTGGTGTACAGGGACGTGTATATCACCTGTCAGTGGATGTGTGTGGTGTAGAGGGACGTGTATATCTCCTGTCAGTGGGTGTGTGGTGTAGAGGGACGTGTATATCACCTGTCAGTGGATGTGTGTGGTGTAGAGGGACGTGTATATCTCCTGTCAGTGGGTGTGTGGTGTAGAGGGACGTGTATATCACCTGTCAGTGGGTGTGTGGTGTAGAGGGACGTGTATATCACCTGTCAGTGGGTGTGTGGTGTAGAGGGACGTGTATATCACCTGTCAGTGGGTGTGTGGTGTAGAGGGACGTGTATATCCCCTGTCAGTGGATGTGTGGTGTAGAGGGACGTGTATATCTCCTGTCAGTGGGTGTGTGGTGTAGAGGGACGTGTATATCTCCTGTCAGTGGGTGTGTTGTGTAGAGGGACGTGTATATCTCCTGTCAGTGGGTGTGTGTTGTGTAGAGGGACGTGTATATCTCCTGTCAGTGGGTGTGTTGTGTAGAGGGACGTGTATATCACCTGTCAGTGGGTGTGTTGTGTAGAGGGACGTGTATATCACCTGTCAGTGGGTGCGTGGTGTAGAGGGATGTGTATATCTCCTGTCAGTGGGTGTGTGGTGTAGAGGGACGTGTATATCTCCTGTCAGTGGGTGTGTGGTGTAGAGGGACGTGTATATCTCCTGTCAGTGGGTGTGTGGTGTAGAGGGACGTGTATATCTCCTGTCAGTGGGTGTGTGGTGTAGAGGGACGTGTATATCACCTGTCAGTGGATGTGTGGTGTAGAGGGACGTGTATATCTCCTGTCAGTGGGTGTGTGGTGTAGAGGGACGTGTATATCTCCTGTCAGTGGGTGTGTGGTGTAGAGGGACGTGTATATCACCTGTCAGTGGGTGTGTGGTGTAGAGGGACGTGTGTATCTCCTGTCAGTGGGTGTGTGGTGTAGAGGGACGTGTATATCTCCTGTCAGTGGGTGTGTGTTGTAGAGGGACGTGTATATCCCCTGTCAGTGGGTGTGTGGTGTAGAGGGACGTGTATATCACCTGTCAGTGGGTGCGTGGTGTAGAGGGACGTGTATATCTCCTGTCAGTGGGTGTGTGGTGTAGAGGGACGTGTGTATCTCCTGTCAGTGGGTGTGTGGTGTAGAGGGACGTGTGTATCTCCTGTCAGTGGGTGTGTGGTGTAGAGGGACGTGTATATCACCTGTCAGTGGGTGTGTGGTGTAGAGGGACGTGTGTATCTCCTGTCAGTGGGTGTGTGGTGTAGAGGGACGTGTATATCTCCTGTCAGTGGGTGTGTGTTGTAGAGGGACGTGTATATCCCCTGTCAGTGGGTGTGTGGTGTAGAGGGACGTGTATATCCCCTGTCAGTGGGTGTGTGGTGTAGAGGGACGTGTATATCTCCTGTCAGTGGGTGTGTTGTGTAGAGGGACGTGTATATCTCCTGTCAGTGGGTGTGTGGTGTAGAGGGACGTGTATATCTCCTGTCAGTGGATGTGTTGTGTAGAGGGACGTGTATATCTCCTGTCAGTGGGTGTGTGGTGTAGAGGGACGTGTGTATCTCCTGTCAGTGGGTGTGTTGTGTAGAGGGACGTGTATATCTCCTGTCAGTGGGTGTGTGGTGTAGAGGGACGTGTGTATCTCCTGTCAGTGGGTGTGTGGTGTAGAGGGACGTGTATATCTCCTGTCAGTGGGTGTGTGTTGTAGAGGGACGTGTATATCCCCTGTCAGTGGGTGTGTGGTGTAGAGGGACGTGTATATCCCCTGTCAGTGGGTGTGTGGTGTAGAGGGACGTGTATATCCCCTGTCAGTGGGTGTGTGGTGTAGAGGGACGTGTATATCCCCTGTCAGTGGGTGTGTGGTGTAGAGGGACGTGTATATCACCTGTCAGTGGGTGTGTGGTGTAGAGGGACGTGTATATCACCTGTCAGTGGGTGTGTGGTGTAGAGGGACGTGTGTATCTCCTGTCAGTGGGTGTGTGGTGTAGAGGGACGTGTATATCACCTGTCAGTGGGTGTGTGGTGTAGAGGGACGTGTATATCACCTGTCAGTGGGTGTGTGGTGTAGAGGGACGTGTATATCCCCTGTCAGTGGGTGTGTGGTGTAGAGGGACGTGTATATCCCCTGTCAGTGGGTGTGTGGTGTAGAGGGACGTGTATATCACCTGTCAGTGGGTGTGTGGTGTAGAGGGACGTGTATATCACCTGTCAGTGGGTGTGTGGTGTAGAGGGACGTGTGTATCTCCTGTCAGTGGGTGTGTGGTGTAGAGGGACGTGTATATCCCCTGTCAGTGGGTGTGTTGTGTAGAGGGATGTGTATATCCCCTGTCAGTGGGTGTGTTGTGTAGAGGGACGTGTATATCCCCTGTCAGTGGGTGCGTGGTGTAGAGGGACGTGTATATCTCCTGTCAGTGGGTGTGTGGTGTAGAGGGACGTGTATATCTCCTGTCAGTGGGTGTGTGGTGTAGAGGGACGTGTATATCTCCTGTCAGTGGGTGTGTGGTGTAGAGGGACGTGTATATCTCCTGTCAGTGGGTGTGTGGTGTAGAGGGACGTGTATATCCCCTGTCAGTGGGTGTGTGGTGTAGAGGGACGTGTATATCTCCTGTCAGTGGGTGTGTTGTGTAGAGGGACGTGTATATCCCCTGTCAGTGGGTGTGTTGTGTAGAGGGACGTGTATATCACCTGTCAGTGGGTGTGTGGTGTAGAGGGACGTGTATATCTCCTGTCAGTGGGTGTGTGGTGTAGAGGGACGTGTATATCACCTGTCAGTGGATGTGTGTTGTGTAGAGGGGCGTGTATATCACCTGTCAGTGGATGTGTGGTGTAGAGGGACGTGTATATCATCTGTCAGTGGGTGTGTGGTGTAGAGGGACGTGTATATCCCCTGTCAGTGGGTGTGTGGTGTAGAGGGACGTGTATATCCCCTGTCAGTGGGTGTGTGGTGTAGAGGGACGTGTATATCACCTGTCAGTGGATGTGTGTTGTAGAGGGACGTGTATATCCCCTGTCAGTGGATGTGTGGTGTAGAGGGACGTGTATATCACCTGTCAGTGGGTGCGTGGTGTAGAGGGACGTGTATATCTCCTGTCAGTGGGTGTGTGGTGTAGAGGGACGTGTATATCTCCTGTCAGTGGGTGTGTGGTGTAGAGGGACGTGTATATCTCCTGTCAGTGGGTGTGTTGTGTAGAGGGACGTGTATATCCCCTGTCAGTGGGTGTGTTGTGTAGAGGGACGTGTATATCTCCTGTCAGTGGGTGTGTGGTGTAGAGGGACGTGTATATCTCCTGTCAGTGGGTGTGTGGTGTAGAGGGACGTGTATATCACCTGTCAGTGGGTGTGTGGTGTAGAGGGACGTGTATATCCCCTGTCAGTGGGTGTGTGGTGTAGAGGGACGTGTATATCTCCTGTCAGTGGGTGTGTGGTGTAGAGGGACGTGTATATCTCCTGTCAGTGGGTGTGTGGTGTAGAGGGACGTGTATATCCCCTGTCAGTGGGTGTGTTGTGTAGAGGGACGTGTATATCCCCTGTCAGTGGGTGTGTTGTGTAGAGGGACGTGTATATCTCCTGTCAGTGGGTGTGTGGTGTAGAGGGACGTGTATATCCCCTGTCAGTGGGTGTGTTGTGTAGAGGGACGTGTATATCCCCTGTCAGTGGGTGTGTTGTGTAGAGGGACGTGTATATCCCCTGTCAGTGGGTGTGTTGTGTAGAGGGACGTGTATATCCCCTGTCAGTGGGTGTGTGGTGTAGAGGGACGTGTATATCACCTGTCAGTGGGTGTGTGGTGTAGAGGGACGTGTATATCTCCTGTCAGTGGGTGTGTGGTGTAGAGGGACGTGTATATCTCCTGTCAGTGGGTGTGTGGTGTAGAGGGACGTGTATATCCCCTGTCAGTGGGTGTGTTGTGTAGAGGGACGTGTATATCCCCTGTCAGTGGGTGTGTTGTGTAGAGGGACGTGTATATCTCCTGTCAGTGGGTGTGTTGTGTAGAGGGACGTGTATATGCCAAGAGCTGACCATAAAGAAGAATACCCTCAGTCAACTAGTCCTGGGACTTAATAAAATAACTAATAACAACACTAACAATAACCAGCCCCAGGACAGTGACAGGGTAACACAAAGAATTCGACCCAACACAATCGTCGCTAAGCAAAAGGAAAAATATCTGTCATATTGGGCAGAAACAACAAAAACCCAAAGCAAACTCAATTGCTACTTGGCCCTAAACAGACAATACAACATAGCTGATTACCTGACCATGGTAAAGGATAACAAACTGAGAAGAACCTTGACAAGGTACAGACTTAGCGAACATAGCCTAGCGATCGAAAAAGGCAGACACAGGCAGACCAGGCTGCCAAGAGAAGACAGGATATGCTCTCACTGCAGTCAGGGAGTAGTTGAGACAGAGATGCACTTCCTCACAGCCTGTGGAAAATATCAGGGCATCAGAGAGAATTTCTATCAAAAATTCTCACAAATATGCCCTGAATTCAGAAATCTGACTGACAACCAAAAACTCCCATTCCTACTGGGGTAGGAGAGAAGCTGTGTAACACTGGCGGCACACTATGTTACAGCTTGCCATGAACAGAGGGACAACCAGTAAACTAAGACAAGAGTATATATAAACAAGGCGAAAATATATTTATAAACTCAGGGATATACCTGTTTATACACTGTATGAATGGAACCGCGTTTATGTGTTCAACCATAAATGTATTTTGATGCTTTGGCAACATAAGATGTACCTTATCATGCCAATAAAGCGATTTGTATTGTATTGTATTGTATATCCCCTGTCAGTGGGTGTGTTGTGTAGAGGGACGTGTATATCTCTTGTCAGTGGGTGTGTGGTGTAGAGGGACGTGTATATCTCCTGTCAGTGGGTGTGTGGTGTAGAGGGACGTGTATATCCCCTGTCAGTGGATGTGTGTTGTGTAGAGGGGCGTGTATATCTCCTGTCAGTGGGTGTGTGGTGTAGAGGGACGTGTATATCACCTGTCAGTGGGTGTGTGGTGTAGAGGGACGTGTATATCCCCTGTCAGTGGATGTGTGGTGTAGAGGGACGTGTATATCTCCTGTCAGTGGGTGTGTGGTGTAGAGGGACGTGTATATCACCTGTCAGTGGGTGTGTTGTGTAGAGGGACGTGTATATCTCCTGTCAGTGGGTGTGTGGTGTAGAGGGACATGTATATCTCCTGTCAGTGGGTGTGTGGTGTAGAGGGACGTGTATATCTCCTGTCAGTGGGTGTGTGGTGTAGAGGGACGTGTATATCACCTGTCAGTGGGTGTGTTGTGTAGAGGGACGTGTATATCTCCTGTCAGTGGGTGTGTGGTGTAGAGGGACGTGTATATCCCCTGTCAGTGGGTGTGTTGTGTAGAGGGACGTGTATATCACCTGTCAGTGGGTGTGTGGTGTAGAGGGACGTGTATATCACCTGTCAGTGGGTGTGTGGTGTAGAGGGACGTGTATATCCCCTGTCAGTGGATGTGTGTTGTGTAGAGGGACGTGTATATCTCCTGTCAGTGGGTGTGTGTTGTAGAGGGACGTGTATATCACCTGTCAGTGGATGTGTGTTGTGTAGAGGGACGTGTATATCTCCTGTCAGTGGGTGTGTGGTGTAGAGGGACGTGTATATCTCCTGTCAGTGGGTGTGTGTGGTGTAGAGGGACGTGTATATCACCTGTCAGTGGGTGTGTGGTGTAGAGGGACGTGTATATCACCTGTCAGTGGGTGTGTGGTGTAGAGGGACGTGTATATCTCCTGTCAGTGGATGTGTGGTGTAGAGGGACGTGTATATCTCCTGTCAGTGGGTGTGTGGTGTAGAGGGACGTGTATATCTCCTGTCAGTGGGTGTGTGGTGTAGAGGGACGTGTATATCTCCTGTCAGTGGGTGTGTGGTGTAGAGGGACGTGTATATCTCCTGTCAGTGGATGTGTGTTGTGTAGAGGGGCGTGTATATCCCCTGTCAGTGGGTGTGTGGTGTAGAGGGACGTGTATATCTCCTGTCAGTGGATGTGTGTTGTGTAGAGGGACGTGTATATCTCCTGTCAGTGGGTGTGTGGTGTAGAGGGACGTGTATATCTCCTGTCAGTGGGTGTGTGGTGTAGAGGGACGTGTATATCACCTGTCAGTGGATGTGTGTTGTGTAGAGGGACGTGTATATCTCCTGTCAGTGGGTGTGTGTTGTGTAGAGGGGCGTGTATATCCCCTGTCAGTGGGTGTGTGTGGTGTAGAGGGACGTGTATATCTCCTGTCAGTGGGTGTGTGGTGTAGAGGGACGTGTATATCACCTGTCAGTGGGTGTGTGGTGTAGAGGGACGTGTATATCTCCTGTCAGTGGGAGTGAATACACATGCTGAAGATGGGCTGCTGAGATTTTAGTGTTTTTAGTGTCTAAAGTGGGGGGAAAAAAAAGTTTCATTTCATTTCAATTTTTAAAAAGGTTTTAAAATTAAATTTAGTTCTAGTTAAGTTAGTTTAGTTTAGGTTAGTTTAAGTTTAGATTAGTCTAGACAAAGTAGAGAAGGAAAAGACTACCAAAGAAAAAAAAACCCAGAGGAAAATAGAGGAAAAAAAAAAGCCAAAGCAAAAAAAAAAGAAACAAGAGAAGAACTACACAAACCAGTGAACGGCAGCCACACGGGGCTTCAGCAGCGGTGGTTGAGTCGGCGGCATCGGGACCGAGTTCGAGGAGGTGAGGTGACTCGGGCCGCAGCCCAGCGGTCCAGCAACCGGCACAGCCGAGGGGACTCGGGCCGCATCCCAGAAATCGGCACAGCCGAGGAGATCCGGAACGCAGCCCGGCAATCGGCACAGCGGAGAGGACTTGGGCCGCATCGCAGAAATCGGCACAGCCGAGGAGATTCGGAACGCAGCCCGGAAATCCAGCAATCAGCACAGCCGAGGGGACTCGGGCCACAGCCCAACAATCCAGCACGGGAAAGGCCCGAGGAGCCAGGCCAGCAGGCACAGAGACCTCTGAGGAGAAGGAGAGCAACCAGAAGGCTCGCAACCAAGACCGTGAGTACAGGGCCCAGGGAGGGAGGCCCAGGGAAAGGCCCGAGGAGCCAGGCCGAAACAGAGGCCCAGAGACCTCTGAGGGGGAGGGGAACAGCCCGAAGGCACCGGGAAACAGTGGCTCACAGACTCAGACCTGAGAAGGGTGAACCCAGGAGCCGAGGCCCAGGGACCACGGGGTCGGAGAGGGGGACCGGGAAAGTTCGCGAACAGGGAGAGGGTAACACCAAACCCGGGGCCCCAGAAAAGCTTATTCTAAGATCAACAATACTTTACCAAAAATGAGCGAATCAGAAGATCCACAACAGCCACGCTTCCAGATTCCCCCCAACACCACAAAAAAAGCTATAAAAACGATCAAGCATGCTCAGATGAGAGAAAAACCAGAAACTCTCTTTACTGACTGTTACAACAATGGGACAAAAAGTAACCTCATATTCTACTCAGATCAGCCAGCGGCTTGGATCAGAGCAATAAAATCACACTATACCAGTGTTAAGCTAAAAAATACTGCAAATGGGTCCATAATGAAAATTAACACACCAGGAGACAGTTCAATCACGACTGTCAACGCGTACAATACCGGAACAATATTAGTGCAAGGCAACCTCGACAAATTTGCAACGGCCTTCAGGACACTGAAAAGATCAACTACGAGGGGAATGAACAGCCCCAGAGTGGCCCGCACTCCCCCCAACATTGACAACTTACCAGGAGAAAATCTGCATGGTCAAGGGATGAACGAGCCACACAGTTCAAACCAGACACTAACCCCGGGGAACCACAGCCACACGATACAACTGACAAACCCCAGCATAACTACCACGGAGGAAGCCACACATAGTTCCCCTACCATTCCCAGCCCACCAAGAGAAGAGCAGCATAGCCAGGAAGTGAGTGAGCCTTCCAGGGCCGACCAGCTTAGCCAGGAAGTGAGTGAGCCTTCCAGGGCCGACCAGACACATACCCCGGGATCACACAGCCAGATACAACCAAAAGATAAATTTTATCAATTAGAGATAGAGATGGTTAAACTTAGAGAGGAGGTCCTCAAATTGAATGACAAACAAAAGCAGGAGAGGGAGAGACACAAGAGAGAGCTGAATAGACTTGATAACCAGATGAATCTACTTAAGAATCAGGTGAAAGAGCTGCAGGAAAAAGAAGAGAGCCATAGAGGAGAGAAAACACCATTAGACCAGCAACCAGAGACTAGAGATAAGACAAGACAGAGCCGGACGGAACGGCTGCACTCCCACACGGAACAAAAGCAACAGACACACAATACAAGGGGTGCCACACAGACCGACCAGCATGCTGACTCGCAATCTTCCCCCACCACCATGGAACCACAAGCGAGCCGCTCACAAGAGGTACGCACACACCAGACACCCCAGCCCAGCACACACACTATGAGTCCAGGCGAAAGCCACCAGACAGTAAACACAAACAAGGCTGACGTCGTAATACTCATAGACTCAAATGGGAAATTTCTATGGGAGAAAAAGCTCTTCCCTAGAAGTAAAGTAGAAAAGATTTGGTGCCCAACAACAGACAGAGCCATGGGATGGCTGACCAAAGCCAGATTAGGCTCCCCCCAACACATAATAATACACACGGGCACAAATGACCTAAAGGCCAAACAGAAAGAGGTAGCAACATCGCTCAGAGCAATGATTAGGAAGGCAAGCAGTACATTTCCAAACACTAGAATCACTGTTTCCACAATATTGCCGAGAACAGACTTCAACAACAACACAATTCATGAGATAAATGCCAGCATAGCAACAGAATGCGAATCAAACCACAACGTACACCTGGCCCAACACCCCACCCTCGATGAAGAATGTCTTTACGACCACGTCCACATCCAAAGGCAAAAAATATCGATCTTTGCTAAAGCCCTGAAGGACGTCGCTTTTAACCGGGTCCATACCCAGACTCCAAGAGGACCCCCCCCCGACCACCAGAGATCAGCGGGGTACATATCAGGAACACTACAAAGACCACCACCACACCAACCGAGACCGGAGAGGATCCCCATGCAAAACAACATTATCAGACCTGCACCACTCCTGTCCCACAGGGGAATAGGACCGCTACCAGCCAGACAGAGGGAGAGATGCACAGGACGTACGCAATACCTCAGACAGAAACAATCCATTAAGAGACAATAAGCAGATGTGCAGCAGCATCTACTTCCACCTTATGGATCAAGGACTAATTAATAGAAAGAACTGTAACCAAATTGTATTAACTTTTGTAGACAACTGGGGTGATCTTTTTTTTCCCCACACTTAGACACGACAAACACGTACCACTCTTTAACCTATCATAGAAAAAGATAAAACTTAACATGAAATCCTTATATATTTCGACCTGGAATATCCAAGGTCTACGCTCTTCACTGCGAGAAGTGAAGAGTAGGACCCCAGAGTTCATAGAGGAAACTAAAGATCTAGATATTATCATTTTACAGGAAACTTGGTATGAAGGAAAAGGACACACCGGCTGTCCCCAAGGGTACACTGAGCTAGTGGTCCCCTCCAATAAATTACCAAGTGTAACCCAAGGCAGAGACTCCGGAGGCATACTGATCTGGTTTAAAACAGAACTTAAGAATTACATCAAATTTATAAAAAAGGGCGAAAACCATATGTGGCTCAAACTTGAGAGGGAGATTATCTCAAACACCCAAGATGTTTACATTTGCGCACTTTATATCCCTCCAATCGATTCCCCGTACTTTAAAGAGGACACCTTCTCCAACATGGAGGGGGAAATTATCCAATACCAGGCCCAGGGGAACGTGTTGATCTGTGGGGACCTCAATTCAAGAACGGGCGAAGAACCAGACTTCACCAATAATCAGGGAAACAATTACGTATTCGGGAATAACCACTTTGACATCCCTTCCCTTCCATACAGGCATAACTGCGACAAGCAGTCAAATACCAACGGTAAACAGCTACTACAGCTCTGTCGAAACCTGGGTCTGTACATTGTCAATGGTAGGTTCATAGGAGACCTCCTAGGAAGATCGACCTACTGCTCACCTCTTGGCTGCAGCACAGTAGACTATATGATTACAGACTTGGACCCATCCTCTTTCAGAGCATTCACAGTCAAACCACAAACAACACTGTCAGATCACAGTCAAATTACTATGTTTCTCAAAAAGACAGAAACAAACAACATAGAAACACAACCCAGTAAACTGTACAACACCAAAAAATCGTACAGATGGGCCAAAAACGACACGGAAAAATACCAGAAAACAATTAGCAATGCATCAACTCAAGCTCTCTTAGACACCTTTCTGGATAACATATACACTCACAATAAAGAAGGCGTAAACCGGGCAGTTAGTAAACTAAACAATATTTTTGATAATTTGGCAACAAATGCAAACTTGAAAGCTCGCAAGAACAAACCCAAAACAAAAAACTATGAAAAATGGTTTGACCATGATTGCCATAACATGAGGAAAAAACTTAGAAAACTATCAAACCAAAAACACAGACATCCAGAAAACGAGGAATTACGCCTTACTTATTGTCAGACGCTAACACAATACAGAAACACACTCAGGACCAAAAAAGAGCAATTTATTAAGAATACACTCAGCTCCATGGAGGAATCCATTGAGTCAAATTGTTTCTGGGACAACTTGAAAACACTACACAAAAAACAACACGACGATTTGTCCATTCAAAATGGGGACACATGGGTAAACCACTTTGAAAAATTATACCAGAAAAACACACTAGGACCAGAGCAACACCAAATACGCAAAAAACTTGAAAAGCTTGAAATGGCCATAAAAGATAACCAAAACCCGCTAGACGCCATAATAACAGAAAAAGAACTTCTTGAAAAACTCAAGGACCTGCGACCAGGAAAAGCTTGCGGGACAGACGGCATACTAAACGAGATGATTAAACACGCAGACGACAAACTGAAACTGGCTATCCTAAAACTCTTCAACTTGGTTCTGAGTGTCGGTTATTTCCCTGACATCTGGAACAAAGGACTCATAACACCCATATACAAAAGTGGGGACAAAATCGACCCAAACAACTATCGAGGCATCTGTGTAAACAGTAACCTGGGGAAGGTATTCTGTAGCATCATAAACAAAAGACTTATAAACTTCCTTGAAGAGCACAATGTCTTGAGTAAAAGCCAAATTGGATTCCTGCCAAACTATAGAACATCCGATCATATCTTCACCCTACAGACCCTAATTGACAAACACGTTCACCATAACAAAAGCAAAATCTACGCATGCTTTGTAGATTTCCAGAAGGCTTTCGACTCCATCTGGCATGACGGTTTATTCCTGAAACTTATCGAAAGCGGGGTAGGAGGGAAAACATATGATGTAATTAAATCAATGTATACAAACAATAAATGTGCAGTTAAAATTGGAGACAAACAAACAAAATACTTCCCACAGGGGCGGGGGGTGACGCAGGGCTCGCCAATCTCACCGACACTCTTTAATATTTACATTAATGGATTGGCAAAACTACTTGAACAATCTACAGCACCCGGCCTCACCCTATATGAATCCAAGGTTAAATTCCTCCTCTATGCCGACGACCTGGTTCTGCTGTCACCAACTAAGGAGGGTCTACAGCAGAACCTGGACCTGCTGGAGTCGTACTGCCAGACTTGGGCCCTGACAATAAATCCCCAAAAAACCAAAGTCCTTGTGTTCCAGCAAAGATCCAAACAACATGGACCCACAATAAATTTCACAGTAGGAACAACCAAAATTGAACAAACCACTCACTACACATACTTGGGCTTAAAAATCAGTTCTACGGGAAACTTCAAACTGGCTGTGAATGAACTGAAAGAGAAAGCAAGAAGGGCTTTCTATGCCATCAAAAAATCAATCCAAATAGAAATCCCAATTAGCATTTGGCTCAAAATTTTCAAATCAGTAATTGAACCAATTGCACTCTATGGCAGTGAGGTCTGGGGACCACTAACACAACAAGATTTTGCAAAATGGGACAAACACCCAATTGAGATCCTACATGCGGAATTCTGTAAAAGTATCCTCCGGACTCAAAGGAAAACAGTAAACAACGCATGCAGGGCGGAACTAGGCCAATACCCATTAATAATCACTATCCAAAAAAGAGCCACCAAATTTTGGAATCACCTACAAATGAGCAACCCCCAATGCTATCACTACGACGCCCTGAAATGCCAAGAGCTGACCATAAAGAAGAATACCCTCAGTCAACTAGTCCTGGGACTCAATAAAGTAACTAATAACAATACTAACAATAACCAGCCCCAGGACAGTGACAGGGTAACACAAAGAATTCGACCCAACACAATCGTCGCTGAGCAAAAGGAAAAATATCTGTCATATTGGGCAGAAACAACAAAAACCCAAAGCAAACTCAATTGCTACTTGGCCCTAAACAGACAATACAACATAGCTGATTACCTGACCATGGTAAAGGATAACAAACTGAGAAGAACCTTGACAAGGTACAGACTTAGCGAACATAGCCTAGCGATCGAAAAAGGCAGACACAGGCAGACCAGGCTGCCAAGAGAAGACAGGATATGCTCTCACTGCAGTCAGGGAGTAGTTGAGACAGAGATGCACTTCCTCACAGCCTGTGGAAAATATCAGGGCATCAGAGAGAATTTCTATCAAAAATTCTCACAAATATGCCCTGAATTCAGAAATCTGACTGACAACCAAAAACTCCCATTCCTACTGGGGGAGGAGAGAAGCTGTGTAACACTGGCGGCACACTATGTTACAGCTTGCCATGAACAGAGAGACAACCAGTAAACTAAGACAAGAGTATATATAAACAAGGCGAAAATATATTTATAAACTCAAGGATATACCTGTTTATACACTGTATGAATGGAACCGCGTTTATGTGTTCAACCATGAATGTATTTTGATGCTTTGGCAACATAAGATGTACCTTATCATGCCAATAAAGCGATTTGTATTGTATTGTATTGTGTGGTGTAGAGGGGCGTGTATATCCCCTGTCAGTGGGTGTGTGGTGTAGAGGGACGTGTATATCACCTGTCAGTGGATGTGTTGTGTAGAGGGACGTGTATATCTCCTGTCAGTGGGTGTGTTGTGTAGAGGGACGTGTATATCTCCTGTCAGTGGATGTGTTGTGTAGAGGGACGTGTATATCACCTGTCAGTGGGTGTGTGTGGTGTAGAGGGACGTGTATATCTCCTGTCAGTGGATGTGTGGTGTAGAGGGACGTGTATATCACCTGTCAGTGGGTGTGTGGTGTAGAGGGACGTGTATATCTCCTGTCAGTGGATGTGTGGTGTAGAGGGACGTGTATATCACCTGTCAGTGGATGTGTGTGGTGTAGAGGGACGTGTATATCTCCTGTCAGTGGGTGTGTGGTGTAGAGGGACGTGTATATCACCTGTCAGTGGGTGTGTGGTGTAGAGGGACGTGTATATCCCCTGTCAGTGGATGTGTGTTGTGTAGAGGGGCGTGTATATCTCCTGTCAGTGGGTGTGTGGTGTAGAGGGACGTGTATATCACCTGTCAGTGGGTGTGTGTTGTAGAGGGACGTGTATATCTCCTGTCAGTGGGTGTGTGTTGTGTAGAGGGACGTGTATATCCCCTGTCAGTGGATGTGTGTTGTGTAGAGGGGCGTGTATATCACCTGTCAGTGGGTGTGTGGTGTAGAGGGACGTGTATATCACCTGTCAGTGGATGTGTGTTGTGTAGAGGGGCGTGTATATCTCCTGTCAGTGGGTGTGTGGTGTAGAGGGACGTGTATATCTCCTGTCAGTGGGTGTGTGGTGTAGAGGGACGTGTATATCTCCTGTCAGTGGGTGTGTGGTGTAGAGGGACGTGTATATCACCTGTCAGTGGGTGTGTGGTGTAGAGGGACGTGTATATCACCTGTCAGTGGGTGTGTTGTGTAGAGGGACGTGTATATCACCTGTCAGTGGGTGTGTGGTGTAGAGGGACGTGTATATCACCTGTCAGTGGGTGTGTTGTGTAGAGGGGCGTGTATATCCCCTGTCAGTGGGTGTGTTGTGTAGAGGGACGTGTATATCTCCTGTCAGTGGGTGTGTGGTGTAGAGGGACGTGTATATCTCCTGTCAGTGGGTGTGTTGTGTAGAGGGACGTGTATATCCCCTGTCAGTGGGTGTGTGGTGTAGAGGGACGTGTATATCCCCTGTCAGTGGGTGTGTTGTGTAGAGGGACGTGTATATCACCTGTCAGTGGGTGTGTTGTGTAGAGGGACGTGTATATCTCCTGTCAGTGGGTGTGTTGTGTAGAGGGACCCGTCTATCTGTTGCCTTTAACTAATCCGTGCTGACTTTGATTTCTGAGCCCGTACTTTTCCAAATGCCAATTAATTTTGCCCCAGATAATTGTCTCTAAAAGTTTCAACACCACCGCCTTAGTCTGACTGGCCAGTAGTTGCTGAGTTTATCCCTCTCCCCTTTTTAAACAGGAGTGTGACATTTGCAATCCCCCAGTCTTCTGGCACCACCTTCATATCAAAGGAGGATTGAAAGATTGTGGGCAGAGCCTCCGCAATTTCCACCCTTCCTTCCCTCAGTAACCTGAGAGGCATCCCATCCGGACCGGGTGACCTTTCTACTTTCAGCGCTGCCAAACTTTTAGGTACATCTTGTTTTGTTTTAATACATCTTCTTTATCTAATTTTATCCAATCCAATATCGATACTGTCTCCTCCTTTACTGCGACACTGGCAGCATCCTCCTCTCTAGTGAAGACAGATGTAAACTACACATTTAGTACCTCAGCCTTGCCCTCTGCCTTCACAAGATCTCCTTTATGGTCCCTAATCGCCCCCACCCTTCCTTTGACTATCCATTTGCTATTTATGTGCTTATGAAAGACTTTTGAGTTCCCTTTTATGTTAGCTGCTAACCTATTCTCATACTCTCCCTTTGCCCCTCTTATTCCCTTTTATATCGCTCCTCTGTACTTTCTATAGTCAGCTCAGTTCTCTACTGTATTATGAACCTTGCATTTGTCATGCGCCTCCTTTTTCTGTTCCATTTTAACCTCCATATCTTTAGTCATCCAGGGCGCGCTAGCTTTGGATCCCCATCCTTGCCCGCTCGTGGAATGTGTCTACTCTGTCAATTTTTGATTCCAATCCACCTGGGCCAGGTCCCTTTTTAACTCACTGAAGTTAGCCCTCCTCCAGTTAAGTAATTTTATGCTTCATTGTTCCATGTCCTTTTCCATTACTATTCTAAACTTGATGATATTATGATCACTATTCCCCAAATGCACCCCATTGAAACATGCTCCACTTGCCCCACTTCATTCCCCAGAACCAGATCCAGCACGGCTTCCTTCCTTGATGGGCTGGAAACACACTGACCAAGAAAGTTCTCTTGTACACATTTCAGGAATTCCTCCCCCTCTTTTTCCTTTACGCTGTTACTATCCCAGTCTATATTCGGATAGTTGAAGTCCCCCATTATCACTACTCTGTAGTTCTTGCACCTCTCTGTAATTTGCCTGTAAATGTTCTCCTCTGTATCCTTTCCATTATTTGGTGTCCTACAGAACCCACCCAGCAGTGTAATAGCTCCTCTATTGCCCCTTGAATGGGCTGGTCGGAGGACATTGTCTAGATTCGGCTCCCTTCACTTCCGACCAGGTTTACAGCAGTTCCCAGCCACTCTGGACTGAACTTCACCAGGGTCAGAACCTCGTGTCACCATCTTATTTACCAGCACAACTACACATTGAATCTTCTGTGATGGATTTACTTACTTAATTCATGGTCATCGTTTTTCAAATTGAGATAAGCTGCAATGCAAAGAGAAGGTAAGTCTCAGTTAATGCTGCAACACAACACATTGGCCCAGAAATTCGGGTCGGGGGCTTCCCGCGGGTGCAAGCCTCCGACCTGCACCTACCTAGCGCGCCGGCCGTTGTGCTGTGGGCCCGCGTGGGATTTCGACCATGGGCCTCCTCCAACTGCCGGCGTGCAGTGCTTGCGTATCCAGGGGCGCAGTTAGTTCGAAGCGTCCCCTGGGATCACGTGGGCCACGGAGAGCCAATGGTAGCAGGGAATCTGTATTCATAGATTTGACAGGAAGAGCTGTCAAATCTATGAATACAATTCAGCCCCAAAACATAACTAAAACTTCAAATAAATAAAAAAAATCACATTTTTAAAATAACTATAAATTACATAAAATAACTAATTTAAACAATAATTTAAATTTTGAAAAAATTAATTACAGTTTCTAACCAGGGCTAAAAATAAACTTAGCTTTCTTTAAAGTATTTAAAAATAATAAACCTGTGGAAAAAATGTTTTAATTTACTTAATTCAACCACTTACCTTGTTAAAAACAGGCTCTTGCACCGCTTTTTAAAAGCGTAGCTCCTGGAGACTTACCCTCCGGAACGCATAAGCGGCATACCGCTCCGACCCCCACGCGTTCGAATCCTGAAACCTCACTCTTCGACCTTGAAACCACGAATAAAACTCCATTCTTACTAGTAGAACATAATAAACCGCAAGCATCTATTTCAACTTCTTCTACAGACACAGGATTCCTGTCTTCCTAGTCTGTACTTCACAAGTCCATCTACTAAAAAACATCATCATCTCAACACCCCCCCAAAACCTTTCCCTTTCCTAACCTAACTTCCATCTCCTATCATCTATCTTCCAAATAATTTACTTATCTAGAACTTTACACCTATCTTTCGCATCTAATAACCAATCCTCCATATCCGCCATCGCTAGTGCTCATCTCGAACCCACTATTACACCTTAGGGCCCTACTCGATTACCTACTCTCGTACTCCACACCTCGCACCAAGTTCGCCAACTTATCCCACATAACCCCGCACCTCCTTATCCACCATTTCTTCAAAATACATTAATTACATCCTAACTTCTATAATACACCCTAAACCAACTAACCAGACACCCCAAACTACCACCAACACCCAAAACCCAACACCACCACCCAACCACCACCAACACCCACACAACCCTCCACCCAACCACACCACACCACCCACACCCACCCACCCCCACACACCCACACCTCAACCCACCACCACCCACCCACAAACCCACCAACACACCAACACCCAACAACCCCACCACCCAACCCACCAACCTCACCAACCACCCCACCCACCCACACCCCCACAACCCCACACCCCACCACACACCCACCAACCCAACCACCCCACCCCCACACACACCCACACACACCCCACCCACACCCCAACCACACAACCACCCAACCAACCCACCCTCACCACACCCACTCAACCACAACCCACACTCCACACCCACAACACACCCAACCCAACCCACCTCAAACCCCAACCCACCCACCACCACATCCCACACAACACACTCCCACCAAACAACCCCCACCCACCCAACTCACAACCAAACACCACACCAACCACCCACCTCACAAACCCCCCACAACCACACCCTCAATCCACCACTCACACCCTCAAACCCCCTCACACCCACCACAAACCCACCCACCACACACCACTCCCACCCAACCACCACCCTCAACCCCACCCACTCCCCTCAATCCCCACTCACCCACAACCCCTCACACCTCAATCCCCCTCACCTCACATCCCCACTCCACATACCCTCAACCCCACCCACACCTCCACTCTCCACAACCCCTCACACCCACAAACCCCACTCCACACTCACCCCTCAATCCCACACTCCTCACCCACCATCCTCCACTCACCCCTCACACCTCACACCCTCAACTCACAACCCACAACTCACACCTCCACATCCTCAACCCTCCACTCAACTCCCTCACTCAATCCCACACTCTCACCTCAATCCTCTCTCCTCAATCCCCCTCACTCTCCCTCATCCCCCTCACTCTCCCTCAATCCCCCTCACTCTCCCTCAATCCCCCTCATCCTCAATCCCCTCTCTCTCCCTCAATCCCCCTCACTCTCCCTCAATCCCCCTCAACCTCCCTCAATCACCCCTCTCCCTCCAAATCCCCCTCACTCTCCCTCAATCCCCCTCACCTCCCCTCAATCCCCTCACCTCCCTCAAACCCCTCACATCTCCTCAATCCCCCTCTCCTCCTCAATCCCCCTCACACTCCCTCAATCCCTCACTCTCCCTCAACCCCCTCAATCCTCAACCCTCACCCTCCCTCAACCTCTTCCCTCGCAATCCCCTCACTCTCCCTCAATCCCCCTCTCCTCTCCTCCCTCCTCAATCCCCCTCACTCTCCTCAATCCCCGCTCTCTCCCTCAATCCCTCCCCTCAACCCTCTCAATCTCCTCAATCCCGACTCTCCCTCAATCCCCTCACTCTACCCTCAATCCCCCTCACCCTCCCTCAATCCCCCTCGACTCTCCCTCAATCCCTCACTCTCTCACCCTCCTCAATCCCCCTCATCTCTCCTCAATCCCCCTCAGTCTCCCTCAATCCCCCTCAACTCTCACTCTCGCAATCCCCCTCATTCTCCCTCGATCCCCTCACTCTCCCTCAATCCCCCTCTCCCTCAACCCCCTCACTCTCCCTCAATCCCCTCACTCTCCCTCAATCCCCCTCACTCTCCCTCAATCCCCTACCTCCCTCAGTCCCTCTTCTCCTCAATTCCCCCTCACTCTCCCTCAATCCCCTCTCTCCCTCAATCCCCTCACTCCTCAATCCCTCACCCTCCCTCAATCCCTCACTCTCCTCAATCCCCTCACTCCCTCAATCCCCCTCATCCTCCTCTCCTCAATCCCCCTCACTCCTCCCTCAATTCCCCCTCACCTCCTCAATCCCCCTCACT
>NW_028225179.1:167671379-167798369 GCF_052327205.1 Somniosus microcephalus | reverse complement strand
ATTCACATGCGGATGAATGTTGGTCTGCAGATATCTGGGTACACCTTAGAAAAATGAAGCAAATAAAAGACAATTAAAGTCTGTTCTGGTTATTCTTACTGAGATCCGTGTTTCCGTCTGCGCTGTGTATTCGCTGAATCCCCGGACTTGCAATCTATCAAGGTTTGCTACAGAATCGATAGAGTAAAGCTCTCTTTAAACCAGCCCATCAAAAACTCCCAGGGCAGGAACAACACGGGTTAGATACAGAGTGAAGCTCCCTCTACACTGTCCCATCAAACACTCCCAAGGCAGGTACTGCACGGGTTAGATACAGAGTAAAGCTCCCTCTACGCTGTCCCATCAAACACTCCCAAGGCAGGTGCTGCAAGGGTTAGATATAGAGTAATGCTCCCTCTACACTGTCCCATCAAACACTCCCAAGGCAGGTACCGCACGGGTTAGATACAGACAAAAAGCTCCCTCTACGCTGTCCCATCAAACATTCCCAAGGCAGGTGCTGCACGGGTTAGATATATATAGTAATGCTCCCTCTACACTGTCCCATCAAACACTCCCAGGGCTATGGGGAGAGAACGTGGCAGTGGGGTTAGTTTGGGAATGATGCAGGGCTATGGGCAGAGAGTGGGGCAGAGAGATTAGTTTGGAATTGATGCAGGGCTATTGGGAAAAGTTTGGGATTGATGCAGGGCTATGGCGAGAGAGTGGGGCAGTGGGATTAGTTTGGGATTGATTCAGGGCTATGGGGGGAGAGCAGGGCAGTGGGATTAGTTTGGGATCAAGACAGAGCTATGGGGGGAAAGCGAGGCAGTGGGATTAGTTTGGGATTGATACAGGGCTATGGGGAGAGAGCGGGGCAGTGGGATTAGATTGGGGATTGATACAGGGCTATGGGGAGTCAGCAGGGCAGTGGGATTAGTTTGGGGATTGATACAGGGTATGGGGAGAGAGCGGGGCAGTGGGATTAGTTTGGGGATTGATACAGGGCTATGGGGAGAGAGCAGGGCAGTGGGATTAGTTTGGGATTGAAACAGGGCTATGGGGAGAGAGCGGGGCATTGGGATTAGTTTGGGATTGATACATTACTATGGGGAGAGAGTGGGGCTTTGGGATTAGTTTTGGATTGATACAGGGCTATCGGGAGTGAGCGGGGCAGTGGGATTAGTTTGCGGATTGATACAGGGCTATGGTGAGAGAGCGGGGCAGTGGGATTAGTTTGGAGATTGATACAGGGCTATGGGGAGAGAGCGGGGCAGTTTGATTAGTTTGGGGATTGATACAGGGCTATGGAGAGAGCGGGGCAGTGGGATTAGTTTGGGATTGATACAGGGCTATCGGGAGAGATCGGGGCAGTGGGATTAGTTTGAGATTGATACAGGTCTATGGGGAGAGAGCGGGGCAGTGGGATTAGTTTGGGAATTGATACAGGGCTATGGGGTGAGAGCGGGGCAGTATGATTTGTCTGGGATTGATAAAGGGCTATGGGGAGAGAGCGGGGCAGTGGGATTAGTTTTGGGGATTGATACAGGGCTATGGGGAGAGAGCGGGGCAGTGTGATTAGTTTGGGATTAATGCAGGACTATGGGAAGAGAGTGGGGCAGTGTGATTAGTTTGGGATTGATACAGGGCTATGGGGAGAGTGCGGGGCAGTGGGATTAGTTTGGGATTGATACAGGGCTATGGGGAGAGAGCGGGGCAGTTGGATTCGTTTGGGATTGATAAAGGGCTATGGGGTGAGAGCGGGGCAGTGGGATTAGTTTTAGGGATTGATACAGGGCTATGGGGAGAGAGCGGGGCAGTGTGATTAGTTTGGGATTGATGCAGGACTGTGGGAAGAGAGCGGGGCAGTGGGATTAGTTTAGGGTTGATGTAGGGCTATGGGGGGAGAGCGGGGCAGTGGGATTAGTTTGGGGATTGATACAGGGCTATGGGGAGAGAGCGGGGCAGTGGGAATAGTTTAGGGATGGATACAGGGCTACGGGGAGAGTGCGGGTCAGTTGGATTAGTTTGATGATTGATACAGGGCTATCGAGAGATCGGGGCAGTGGGATTAGTTTGAGATTGAAACAGGGCTATCGGGAGAGCGAGGCATTGGGAATAGTTTGGGATTGATACAGGGCTATTGGGAGAGATCGGGGCAGTGTGATTAGTTTGGGATTGATACAGGGTTATGGGGAGAGAGCGGGGCAGTGGGATTAGTTTGGGGATTGATGCAGGGCCATGGGGAGAGAGCGGGGCAGTGTGATTAGTTAGGGATTGATACAGGGCTTTGGGGAGAGACGGGGGCAGTGGGATTAGTTTGGGATTGATACAGGGCTATGGGGAGAGAGCGGGGCAGTTGGATTAGTTTGGGATTGATACAGGGCTATGGGAAGAGAGTGGGGCAGTGGGATTAGGTTAGGATTGATGTTGGGCTATGGGGGGAGAGCGGGGCAGTGGGTTTAGTTTTGGGGATTGATACAGGGCTATGTGGAGAGAGCGGGGCAGTGTGATTAGTTTGGGATTGATGCAGGGCTATGGGAAGAGAGTGGGGCAGTGGGATTAGGTTAGGATTGATGTAGGGCTATGGGGGGAGAGCGGGGCAGTGGGATTAGTTTGGGGATTGAAACGGCTATGGGGAGAGAGCGGGGCAGTGGGATTAGTTTGGGGATTGATACAGGGCTATGGGGAGAGAGCGGGGCTGTGGGATTAGTTTGCGATTGATACAGGGCTATTGGGAGAGAGCGGGGCAGTGGGAATAGTTTGGGATTGATGCAGGGCTATTGGGAGAGATCGGGGCAGTGTGATTAGTTTGGGATTGATACAGGGCTATGGGGAGAGAGCGGGGCAGTGGGATTAGTTTGGGGATTGATACAGGGCTATGGGGAAAGAGCGGGGCAGTGGTCTTAGTTTGCGATTGATGCAGGGCTATGGGGAGAGAGCGGGGCAGTGTGATTAGTTAGGGATTGATACAGGGCTTTGGGGAGAGACGGGGGCAGTGGGATTAGTTTGGGATTGATGCAGGACTATGGGGAGAGAGCGGGGCAGTGGGATTGTTTTGGTGATTGATACAGGGCTATCGGGAGAGAGCGAGGCAGTGTCATTAGATTGGGATTGATACAGGGCTATCGGGAGAGATCGGGGCAGTGGGATTAGTTTCAGATTGATACAGGGCTATCGGGAGAGAGCGAGGCATTGGGAATAGTTTGGGATTGATACAGGGCTATCGGGAGAGATCGGGGCAGTGTGATTAGTTTGGGATTGATACAGGGCTATGGGGTTTTGTATATTCCACATGTCCTGTGCTTGAAGTCTCTGACATTGGCCAGACATTGTTTAAGCATTTCATTGTCTTGGGCTGTTTACTATGAACACCTTTACCTGTTTCTGATCTACACAGGATGCAACTGATCAGAAAAACCTCCATTCAACAATGCGAATTCCTGTCTCTGCAAAGACATCATACTGTTCCACAATGCAGGAATGTCGCAAACAGCTTTTGATAGCTGCGATCAACTTTAACCATTCAAACCTTTCAGGTAAAGAAGCTTCTAGATTCCGAGCCACAAATTGAATCGTTTAAGACAAAAAGAATGTCACAGAAATGTGATTTATTGCTGTTATTTTACAATTTACAAATATACACACAATTTGTGTCACTGAATTATAAACAAAAAGCAGGCAAAGCTATGACTTAACAGAAATAAACACTAGTTTTTCTTCCTGGACAGCAAAACCAGTCAGACTGACTTGCAAATGTTTACTGATATGTTGACGTAAAGATTTATAATTTACCAATTTCGCTTCTAATGTTTTTCTCTCAAACATTCTCCACAATATTAATCCCTGCTCTTGTCACAAGGAGTGTTGAATTATTTTAGGTACTTTGCAATTAAAAGCAGGAAACAAACTTCATTATACTCACAAATTTTAATCTCCTATTTCAAACATTCAAACCAAAGCGAATTGTACGTTATCACTTTAATCAAAGTATTTTCTGTGTCTCTCTCAATAAACAAAGAGTGGTTTCTTCTAAAGTAGCTTCCTGCAATTTTTATACATCATTACATAACTCTTGCTTCAATTAACACTCCACTAAATGTATAAGAGGAAATCTATATTTACGTTATTCCTGCGACTTGTTAGGACTATCGAACGACAGACATTATAAAATGGTTTGTGTTTTTCCCCTTTCTTGGTTCTCTTCCTAAATGTCTTAATGGTATATTTTTAAAAAGTCATTAAAAAGTAATATGTAACTCCTACAAATCCTCCCCTTCCTTCCCCCTCCTCAACACCATGGTTGCATGTTTGTGTAAAGCTACTCACTTCAGTCAATCACTCAAAATCAAATCTTGAGATATTTCAATTTGAAACATTTTAACCATTTCAGAGCTCTTTAAAAGCGTTTGGACTTCAAGACCTGGTTGAAACTTGTTTAGGTGAGGGGAAAATTGGCTTTTGCTTCAGTCTCTTCCAAAATCATGTTCGAAACTTAGGGGGAAAAAGTGTTTTTTACACTCATTTTTGGTGAAAAGTTCATTAAAAATCTTTAAATTCTTTCAAGTCTCACTGCAGCTTTGACAGAAGAAGTTGCTCCAAGTTTCTCCTTCCCCCTTCAATGCTGTCGTTAAACATCCGACAAAATAAAGTCTAATTCCAAACGGAGCTCCAATCAAAAAGTGAATAAAGTGGTTAAACTTCCTAAGAAGGCGGCGAGGTTATCTATCCCCAGCCTTGGCGATGAGTTGGGATCAGTTTTTGGAGATGTTGTTTCCTCTTTTTCTGTTGCCGTTCCCTCCGTCTCTAAGACTCTGAGGTACAAACGGGGGCACAAACTATTTCCCTTTCTCGCAACATGATTTAAATAACCCTGGCTGATTTCCCTCTCTCTCGAACCCAGGGGTCACTGGACAATGATCAGGAGCAGGAACCCTGGCTGATTTCCCCTCTCTCTAACCCAGGGGACACTGGGCAGTGATCAGGAGCAGGAATCTTGGCTGATTTCCCCTCTCTCAAACACAGAGGTCACTGGATACTGATCAGGAGCGGGATAAGCGTGGGATTGATCCGGGGCTATGGGGAGTGAGCGTGGCAGTGGGATTAGTTTGTGATTGATACAGGGCTAGAGGAGAGAGCTGGGCAGTGGGATTAGTTTGGGATTGATACAGGGCTATGGGGAGAGAGCGGTGCAGTGGGATTAGTTTGGATATAACACAGGGCTATGGGGAGAAAGCGGGGCAGTGGGCTTACATTGGGGATTGATACAGGGCTATGGGGAGAGAGCGGGGCAGTGGGAATTGTTTGGATACAACACAGGGCTATGGGGAGAAAGCAGGGCAGTGGACTTACGTTGTGGATTGATACAGGGCTATGGGGAGAGAGCGGGGCAGTGGGATTTGTTTGGGATTGATACAGGGCTATGGGGAGAAAGCGGGGCAGTGGGATTAATTTGGGGATTGATACAGGGCTATGGGGAGACGGGGCAGTGGGATTAGTTTGGATATAACACAGGGCTATGGGGAGAAAGCAGGCAGTGGGCTTACGTTGGGGATTGATACAGGGCTATGGGGAGAGAGCAGGGCAGTGGAAATAGTTTGTGATTGATACAGGGCTATGGGGAGAAAGCAGGGCAGTGGGATTAGTTTGGAGATTGATACAGGGCTATGGGGAGAGAGCGCGGCAGTGGGATTAGGTTGGGGACTGATACAGGGCTATGGGGAGAGAGCGGGGCAGTGGGATTAGGTTGGCGATTGATAAAGGGCTAACAGGAGAGAGCAGGGCAGTGGGATTTGTTTGGGACTGAGACAGAGGGTTGTCAAGTAGCTGTTCCCAGTCCACTTTGGACAGATCCTGCCTTATCATATTAAAATCGGCCTGTTGTTTGCTAAATTTCCCCACTGAACTCATTGTTAATCTGCTTTATCAAAACGTGCCTGGATCTCCTGGTATATTTCAATACTGAACCTCGGTAGATTAAATAAAAGTGTTACCGTGATTTGATTTAAATGCAGAGGAGGGATTCACATGCGGATGAATGTTGGTCTGCAGATATCTGGGTACACCTTAGAAAAATGAAGCAAATAAAAGACAATTAAAGTCTGTTCTGGTTATTCTTACTGAGATCCGTGTTTCCGTCTGCGCTGTGTATTCGCTGAATCCCCGGACTTGCAATCTATCAAGGTTTGCTACAGAATCGATAGAGTAAAGCTCTCTTTAAACCAGCCCATCAAAAACTCCCAGGGCAGGAACAACACGGGTTAGATACAGAGTGAAGCTCCCTCTACACTGTCCCATCAAACACTCCCAAGGCAGGTACTGCACGGGTTAGATACAGAGTAAAGCTCCCTCTACGCTGTCCCATCAAACACTCCCAAGGCAGGTACAGCACGGGTTAGATATAGAGTAATGCTCCCTCTACACTGTCCCATCAAACACTCCCAAGGCAGGTACCGCACGGGTTAGATACAGACAAAAAGCTCCCTCTACGCTGTCCCATCAAACATTCCCAAGGCAGGTGCTGCACGGGTTAGATATATATACTAATTCTCCCTCTACACTGTCCCATCAAACACTGCCAGGGCTATGGGGAGAGAACGTGGCAGTGGGGTTAGTTTGGGAATGATGCAGGGCTATGGGCAGAGAGTGGGGCAGAGGGATTAGTTTGGAATTGATGCAGGGCTATTGGGAAAAGTTTGGGATTGATGCAGGGCTATGGGGAGAGAGTGGGGCAGTGGGATTAGTTTGGGATTGATTCAGGGCTATGGGGAGAGAGCGGGGCAGAGGGATTAGATTGGGGATTGATACAGGGCTATGGGGAGTCAGCAGGGCAGTGGGATTAGTTTGGGGATTGATACAGGGTATGGGGAGAGAGCGGGGCAGTGGGATTAGTTTGGGGATTGATACAGGGCTATGGGGAGAGAGCGGGGCACTGGGATTAGTTTGGGGATTGATACAGGGCTATGGGGAGAGAGCATGGCAGTGGGATTAGTTTGGGGATTGATACAGGGCTATGGGGAGAGAGCGGGGCAGTGGGATTAGTTTGGGGATTGATACAGGGCTATGGGGAGAGAGCGGGGCAGTGGGATTAGTTTGGGATTGATACAGGGCTATGGGGAGAGAGCTGGGCAGTGGGATTAGTTTGGGGATTGAAACGGCTATGGGGAGAGAGCGGGGCATTGGGATTAGTTTGGGATTGATACAGGACTATGGGGAGAGTGGGGCTTTGGGATTAGTTTTGGATTGATACAGGGCTATCGGGAGTGAGCGGGGCACTGGGATTAGTTTGGGATTGATACAGGGCTATGGGGAGAGAGCGGGGCAGTGTGATTAGTTTGGGATTGATGCAGGACTATGGGAAGAGAGCGGGGCAGTGGGATTAGTTTAGGGTTGATGTAGGGCTATGGGGGGAGAGCGGGGCAGTGGGATTAGTTTGGGGATTGATACAGGGCTATGGGGAGAGAGCGGGGCAGTGGGAATAGTTTAGGGATGGATACAGGGCTACGGGGAGAGTGCGGGTCAGTGGGATTAGTTTGATGATTGATACAGGGCTATCGAGAGATCGGGGCAGTGGGATTAGTTTGAGATTGAAACAGGGCTATCGGGAGAGCGAGGCATTGGGAATAGTTTGGGATTGATACAGGGCTATTGGGAGATATCGGGGCAGTGGGATTAGTTTGGGGATTGATGCAGGGCCATGGGGAGAGAGCGGGGCAGTGTGATTAGTTAGGGATTGATACAGGGCTTTGGGGAGAGACGGGGGCAGTGGGATTAGTTTGGGATTGATACAGGGCTATGGGGAGAGAGCGGGGCAGTTGGATTAGTTTGGAATTGATACAGGGCTATGGGGAGAGAGCCGGGCAGTGGGATTAGTTTTGGGGATTGATACAGGGCTATGGGGAGAGAGCGCGGCAGTGGGATTAGTTTGGAGATTGATACAGGGCTATGGGGAGAGAGCGCGGCAGCGGGATTAGGTTGGGGACGGATACAGGGCTATGGGGAGAGAGCGGGGCAGTGGGATTAGGTTGGCGATTGATAAAGGGCTAACAGGAGAGAGCAGGGCAGTGGGATTTGTTTGGGACTGAGACAGAGGGTTGTCAAGTAGCTGTTCCCAGTTCACTTTGGACAGATCCTGCCTTATCATATTAAAATCGGCCTGTTGTTTGCTAAATTTCCCCACTGAACTCATTGTTAATCTGCTTAATCAAAACGTGCCTGGATCTCCTGGTATATTTCAATACTGAACCTTGGTAGATTAAATAAAAGTGTTACCGTGATTTGATTTAAATGCAGAGGAGGGATTCACATGCGGATGAATGTTGGTCTGCAGATATCTGGGTACACCTTAGAAAAATGAAGCAAATAAAAGACAATTAAAGTCTGTTCTGGGTATTCTTATTGAGATTTGAATGAATTTTAGGCCGTGAGACTCACTGTCTTATACACAGGAGTGAAGGATTACATCAAACAAAGATAATGGCCCTGAAATCATGGTCTCCGTACCAACGACTTAGGCCTTGGTAGAGGCCCCGCAAGTTCCGTGTTTCCGTCTGCGCTGTGTATGCGCTGAATCCCCGGACTTGCAATCTATCAAGGTTTGCTACAGAATCGATAGAGTAAAGCTCTCTTTAAACCAGCCCATCAAAAACTCCCAGGGCAGGAACAACACGGGTTAGATACAGAGTGAAGCTCCCTCTACACTGTCCCATCAAACACTCCCAAGGCAGGTACTGCACGGGTTACATACAGAGTAAAGCTCCCTCTACGCTGTCCCATCAAACACTCCCAAGGCAGGTACAGCACGGGTTAGATATAGAGTAATGCTCCCTCTACACTGTCCCATCAAACACTCCCAAGGCAGGTACCGCACGGGTTAGATACAGACAAAAAGCTCCCTCTACGCTGTCCCATCAAACATTCCCAAGGCAGGTGCTGCACGGGTTAGATATATATAGTAATGCTCCCTCTACACTGTCCCATTAAACACTCCCAGGGCTATGGGGAGAGAACGTGGCAGTGGGGTTAGCTTGGGAATGATGCAGGGCTATGGGCAGAGAGTGGGGCAGAGAGGTTAGTTTGGAATTGATGCAGGGCTATTGGGAAAAGTTTGGGATTGATGCAGGGCTATGGCGAGAGAGTGGGGCAGTGGGATTAGTTTGGGATTGATTCAGGGCTATGGGGGGAGAGCAGGGCAGTGGGATTAGTTTGGGATCAAGACAGAGCTATGGGGGGAAAGTGAGGCAGTGGGATTAGTTTGGGATTGATACAGGGCTATGGGGAGAGAGCGGGGCAGTGGGATGAGATTGGGGATTGATACAGGGCTATGGGGAGTCAGCAGGGCAGTGGGATTAGTTTGAGGATTGATACAGGGTATGGGGAGAGAGCGGGGCAGTGGGATTAGTTTGGGGATTGACACAGGGCTATGGGGAGAGAGCAGAGCAGTGGGATTAGTTTGGGGATTGATACAGGGCTATGGGGAGAGAGCGGGGCAGTGGGATTAGTTTGGGGATTGATACAGGGCTATGGGGAGAGAGCAGGGCAGTGGGATTAGTTTGGGATTGATACAGGGCTATGGGGAGAGAGCTGGGCACTGGGATTAGTTTGGGGATTGAAACAGGGCTATGGGGAGAGAGCAGGGCATTGGGATTAGTTTGGGATTGATACATTACTATGGGGAGAGAGTGGGGCTTTGGGATTAGTTTTGGATTGATACAGGGCTATCGGGAGTGAGCGGGGCACTGGGATTAGTTTGTGATTGATACAGGGCTATGGGGAGTGAGCGGGGCAGTGGGATTAGTTTGCGGACTGATACAGGGCTATGGTGAGAGAGCGGGGCAGTGGGATTAGTTTGGGGATTGATACAGGGCTATGGGGAGACAGCGGGGCAGTTTGATTAGTTTGGGGATTGATACAGGGCTATGGAGAGATCGGGGCAGTGGGATTAGTTTGAGATTGAAACAGGGCTATCGGGAGAGCGAGGCATTGGGAATAGTTTGGGATTGATACAGGGCTATTGGGAGAGATCGGGGCAGTGTGATTAGTTTGGGATTGATACAGGGTTATGGGGAGAGAGCGGGGCAGTGGGATTAGTTTGGGGATTGATGCAGGGCCATGGGGAGAGAGCGGGGCAGTGTGATTAGTTAGGGATTGATACAGGGCTTTGGGGAGAGACGGGGGCAGTGGGATTAGTTTGGGATTGATACAGGGCTATGGGGAGAGAGCGGGGCAGTTGGATTAGTTTGGGATTGATACAGGGCTATGGGAAGAGAGTGGGGCAGTGGGATTAGGTTAGGATTGATGTAGGGCTATGGGGGGAGAGCGGGGTAGTGGGTTTAGTTTTGGGGATTGATACAGGGCTATGGGGAGAGAGCGGGGCAGTGTGATTAGTTTGGGATTGATGCAGGGCTATGGGAAGAGAGTGGGGCAGTGGGATTAGGTTAGGATTGATGTAGGGCTATGGGGGGAGAGCGGGGCAGTGGGATTAGTTTGGGGATTGATACAGGGCTATGGGGAGAGAGCGGGGCAGTGGGATTAGTTTGGGGATTGATACAGGGCTATGGGGAGAGAGCGGGGCATTTTGATTAGTTTGGGATTGATACAGGGCTATGGGGAAGAGTGCGGGGCAGTGGGATTAGTTTGGGATTGATACAGGGCTATGGGGAGAGAGCGGGGCTGTGGGATTAGTTTGCGATTGATACAGGGCTATTGGGAGAGAGCGGGGCAGTGGGAATAGTTTGGGATTGATGCAGGGCTATTGGGAGAGATCGGGGCAGTGTGATTAGTTTGGGATTGATACAGGGCTATGGGGAGAGAGCGGGGCAGTGGGATTAGTTTGGGGATTGATACAGGGCTATGGGGAAAGAGCGGGGCAGTGGTCTTAGTTTGCGATTGATGCAGGGCTATGGGGAGAGAGCGGGGCAGTGTGATTAGTTAGGGATTGATACAGGGCTTTGGGGAGAGACGGGGGCAGTGGGATTAGTTTGGGATTGATGCAGGACTATGGGGAGAGAGCGGGGCAGTGGGATTGTTTTGGTGATTGATACAGGGCTATCGGGAGAGAGCGAGGCAGTGTCATTAGATTGGGATTGATACAGGGCTATCGGGAGAGATCGGGGCAGTGGGATTAGTTTCAGATTGATACAGGGCTATCGGGAGAGAGCGAGGCATTGGGAATAGTTTGGGATTGATACAGGGCTATCGGGAGAGGTCGGGGCAGTGTGATTAGTTTGGGATTGATACAGGGCTATGGGGTTTTGTATATTCCACATGTCCTGTGCTTGAAGTCTCTGACATTGGCCAGACATTGTTTAAGCATTTCATTGTCTTGGGCTGTTTACTATGAACACCTTTACCTGTTTCTGATCTACACAGGATGCAACTGATCAGAAAAACCTCCATTCAACAATGCGAATTCCTGTCTCTGCAAAGACATCATACTGTTCCACAATGCAGGAATGTCGCAAACAGCTTTTGATAGCTGAGATCAACTTTAACCATTCAAACCTTTCAGGGAAAGAAGCTTCTAGATTCCGAGCCACAAATTGAATCGTTTAAGACAGAAAGAATGTCACAGAAATGTGATTTATTGCTGTTTTTTTACAATTTACAAATATACACACAATTTGTGTCACTGAATTATAAACAAAAAGCAGGCAAAGCTATGACTTAACAGAAATAAACACTTGTTTTTCTTCCTGGACAGCAAAACCAGTCAGACTGACTTGCAAATGTTTACTGATATGTTGACGTAAAGATTTATAATTTACCAATTTCGCTTCTAATGTTTTTCTCTCAAACATTCTCCACAATATTAATCCCTGCTCTTGTCACAAGGAGTGTTGAATTATTTTAGGTACTTTGCAATTAAAAGCAGGAAACAAACTTCATTATTACTCACAAATTTTAATCTCCTATTTCAAACATGCAAACCAAATCGAATTGTACGTTATCACTTTAATCAAAGTATTTTCTGTGTCTCTCTCAATAAACAAAGAGTGGTTTCTTCTAAAGTAGCTTCCTGCAATTTTTATACATCATTACATAACTCTTCAATTAACACTCCACTAAATGTTTAAGAGGAAATCTATATTTACGTTATTCCTGCGACTTGTTAGGACTATCGAACGACAGACATTATAAAATGGTTTGTGTTTTTCCCCTTTCTTGGTTCTCTTCCTAAATGTCTTAATGGTATATTTTTAAAAAGTCATTAAAAAGTAATATGTAACTCCTACAAATCCTCCCCTACCTTCCCCCTCCTCAACACCATGGTTGCATGTTTGTGTAAAGCTACTCACTTCAGTCAATCACTCAAAATCAAATCTTGAGATATTTCAATTTGAAAACATTTTAACCATTTCAGAGCTCTTTAAAAGCGTTTGGACTTCAAGACCTGGTTGAAACTTGTTTAGGTGAGGGGAAAATTGGCTTTTGCTTCAGTCTCTTCCAAAATCATGTTCGAAACTTAGGGGGAAAAAGTGTTTTTTACACTCATTTTTGGTGAAAAGTTCATTAAAAATCTTTAAATTCTTTCAAGTCTCACTGCAGCTTTGACAGAAGAAGTTGCTCCAAGTTTCTCCTTCCCCTTCAATGCTGTCGTTAAACATCCGACAAAATAAAGTCTAATTCCAAACGGAGCTCCAATCAGAAAGTGAATAAAGTGGTTAAACTTCCTAAGAAGGCGGCGAGGTTATCTATCCCCAGCCGTGGCGATGAGTTGGGATCAGTTTTTGGAGATGTTGTTTCCGCTTTTTCTGTTGCCGTTCCCTCCGTCTCTAAGACTCTGAGGTACAAACGGGGGCACAAATTATTTCCCTTTCTCGCAACATGATTTAAATAACCCTGGCTGATTTCCCCCTCTCTCCCTAACCCAGGGGTCACTGGACAATGATCAGGAGCAGGAACCCTGGCTGATTTTCCCCTCTCTCTAACCCAGGGGTCACTGGGCAGTGATCAGGAGCAGGAACCCTGGCTGATTTCCCCTCTCTCTAACCCAGGGGCCACTGGACAGTGATCAGGAGCAGGAACCCTGGCTGATTTCCCCTCTCTCTAACCCAGGGGTCACTGGACAGAGATCAGGAGCACGAACCCTAGCTGATTTCCCCTCTCTCTAACCCAGGGGTCACTGGACAATGATCAGGAGCATGAACCCTGGCTGATTTCCCCTCTATCTCTAACTCAGGGGTCACTGGATAGTGATCAGGAGCTGGAACCCGGGCTGATTTCCCCTCTCTCTCTCTAACCCAGGGGTCACTGGACTGTGATCAGGAGCAGGAACCCTGGCTGGTTTCACCTGTCTCTCTAACCCAGGGGTCACTGGACTGTGATCAGGAGCATGAACCCTCGTTGATTTCCCTCTCTCTCTAACCAGGGGTCACTGGGCAGTGATCAGGAGCAGGAACCCTGGCTGATTTCCCCTCTCACTAACCCAGGGGTCACTGGGCAGTGATCAGCAGCAGGAACCCAGGCTGATTTCCCTCTCTCTCTAACCCAGGGGTCACTGGACTGTGATCAGGAGCAGGAACCCTGGCTGATTTCCCTCTCTCTCTAACCCAGGGGTCACTGGGCAGTGATCAGGAGCAGGAACCCTGGCTGATTTCCCCTCTCTCTAACCCAGGGGTCACTTGGCAGTGATCAGGAGCAGGAACCCTGGCTGATTTCCCCTCTCTCTAACCCAGGGGTCACTGGACAGTGATCAGGAGCAGGAACCCTGGCTGAATTCCCCTCTCTCTCTAACCCAGGGGTCACTGGGCAGTGATCAGGAGCAGGAACCCAGGCTGATTTCCACTCTCTCTAACACACGGTTCAGTGGGCAGTGATCAGGAGCAGGAACCCTGGCTGATTTCCCTCTTTCTCTAACCCAGGAGTCACTGGGCAGTGATCAGGAGCAGGAACCCTGGCTGATTTCCCCTCTCTCTAACTCAGGAGTCACTGGACAGTGATCAGGAGCAGGAATCCTGGCTGATTTCCCCTCTCTCTAACCCAGGGGTCACTGGACAGTGATCAGGAGCAGGAACCCTGGCTGAATTCCCCGCTCTCTAACCCAGTGGTCACTGGTCAGTGATCAGGAGCAGGAATCCTGGCTGATTTCCTCCTCTCTCTAACCCAGGAGTCACTGGGCAGTGATCAGGAGCAGGAACCCTGGCTGATTTCCCATCTCTCTCTAACACAGAGGTCACTGGATAGTGATTAGGAGCGGGATAAGCGTGGGATTGATCCGGGGCTATGGGGAGTGAGCATGGCAGTGGGATTAGTTTATGATTGATACAGGGCTAGAGGAGAGAGCTGGGCAGTGGGATTAGTTTGGGATTGATACAGGGCTATGGGGAGAGAGCGGTGCAGTGGGATTAGTCTGGATATAACACAGGGCTATGGGGAGAAAGCGGGGCAGTGGGCTTACGTTGGGGATTGATACAGGGCTATGGGGAGAGAGCGGGGCAGTGGGAATTGTTTGGATATAACACAGGGCTATGGGGAGAAAGCAGGGCAGTGGACTTACGTTGGGGATTGATACAGGGCTATGGGGAGAGAGCGGGGCAGTGGGATTTGTTTGGGATTGATACAGGGCTATGGGGAGAAAGCGGGGCAGTGGGATTAATTTGGGGATTGATACAGGGCTATGGGGAGAGGGGGCAGTGGGATTAGTTTGGATATAACACGGCTATGGGGAGAAAGCGGGCAGTGGGATTTGTTTGGATATAACACAGGGCTATGGGGAGAAAGCGGGCAGTGGGCTTACGTTGGGGATTGATACAGGGCTATGGGGAGAGAGCAGGGCAGTGGAAATAGTTTGTGATTGATACAGGGCTATGGGGAGAAAGCAGGGCAGTGGGATTAGTTTGGAGATTGATACAGGGCTATGGGGAGAGAGCGCGGCAGTGGGATTAGGTTGGGGACTGATACAGGGCTATGGGGAGAGAGCGCGGCAGTGGGATTAGGTTGGGGACTGATACAGGGCTATGGGGAGAGAGCGAGGCAGTGGGATTAGGTTGGCGATTGATAAAGGGCTAACAGGAGAGAGCAGGGCAGTGGGATTAGTTTGGGACTGAGACAGAGGGTTGTCAAGTAGCTGTTCCCAGTCCACTTTGGACAGATCCTGCCTTATCATATTAAAATTGGCCTGTTGTTTGCTAAATTTCCCCACTGAACTCATTGTTAATCTGCTTTATCAAAACGTGCCTGGATCTCCTGGTATATTTCAATACTGAACCTCGGTAGATTAAATAAAAGTGTTACCGTGATTTGATTTAAATGCAGAGGAGGGATTCACATGCGGATGAATGTTGGTCTGCAGATATCTGGGTACACCTTAGAAAAATGAAGCAAATAAAAGACAATTAAAGTCTGTTCTGGGTATTCTTACTGAGATTTGAATGAATTTTAGGCCGTGAGACTCACTGTCTTATACACAGGAGTGAAGGATTACATCAAACAAAGATAATGGCCCTGAAATCATGGTCTCCGTACCAACGACTTAGGCCTTGGTAGAGGCCCCGCAAGTTCCGTGTTTCCGTCTGCGCTGTGTATGCGCTGAATCCCCGGACTTGCAATCTATCAAGGTTTGCTACAGAATCGATAGAGTAAAGCTCTCTTTAAACCAGCTCATCAAAAACTCCCAGGGCAGGAACAACACGGGTTAGATACAGAGTGAAGCTCCCTCTACACTGTCCCATCAAACACTCCCAAGGCAGGTACTGCACGGGTTAGATACAGAGTAAAGCTCCCTCTACGCTGTCCCATCAAACACTCCCAAGGCAGGTACAGCACGGGTTAGATATAGAGTAATGCTCCCTCTACACTGTCCCATCAAACACTCCCAAGGCAGGTACCGCACGGGTTAGATACAGACAAAAAGCTGCCTCTACACTGTCCCATCAAACATTCCCAAGGCAGGTGCTGCACGGGTTAGATATATATAGTAATGCTCCCTCTACACTGTCCCATCAAACACTCCCAGGGCTATGGGGAGAGAACGTGGCAGTGGGGTTAGTTTGGGAATGATGCAGGGCTATGGGCAGAGAGTGGGGCAGAGGGATTAGTTTGGAATTGATGCAGGGCTATTGGGAAAAGTTTGGGATTGATGCAGGGCTATGGGGAGAGAGTGGGGCAGTGGGATTAGTTTGGGATTGATTCAGGGCTATGGGGAGAGAGCGGGGCAGTGGGATTAGATTGGGGATTGATACAGGGCTATGGGGAGTCAGCAGGGCAGTGGGATTAGTTTGGGGATTGATACAGGGTATGGGGAGAGAGCGGGGCAGTGGGATTAGTTTGGGGATTGATACAGGGCTATGGGGAGAGAGCGGGGCACTGGGATTAGTTTGGGGATTGATACAGGGCTATGGGGAGAGAGCATGGCAGTGGGATTAGTTTGGGGATTGATACAGGGCTATGGGGAGAGAGCGGGGCAGTGGGATTAGTTTGGGGATTGATACAGGGCTATGGGGAGAGAGCGGGGCAGTGGGATTAGTTTGGGATTGATACAGGGCTATGGGGAGAGAGCTGGGCAGTGGGATTAGTTTGGGGATTGAAACGGCTATGGGGAGAGAGCGGGGCATTGGGATTAGTTTGGGATTGATACAGGACTATGGGGAGAGTGGGGCTTTGGGATTAGTTTTGGATTGATACAGGGCTATCGGGAGTGAGCGGGGCACTGGGATTAGTTTGGGATTGATACAGGGCTATGGGGAGAGAGCGGGGCAGTGTGATTAGTTTGGGATTGATGCAGGACTATGGGAAGAGAGCGGGGCAGTGGGATTAGTTTAGGGTTGATGTAGGGCTATGGGGGGAGAGCGGGGCAGTGGGATTAGTTTGGGGATTGATACAGGGCTATGGGGAGAGAGCGGGGCAGTGGGAATAGTTTAGGGATGGATACAGGGCTACGGGGAGAGTGCGGGTCAGTGCGATTAGTTTGATGATTGATACAGGGCTGTCGAGAGATCGGGGCAGTGGGATTAGTTTGAGATTGAAACAGGGCTATCGGGAGAGCGAGGCATTGGGAATAGTTTGGGATTGATACAGGGCTATTGGGAGATATCGGGGCAGTGTGATTAGTTTGGGATTGATACAGGGTTATGGGGAGAGAGCGGGGCAGTGGGATTAGTTTGGGGATTGATGCAGGGCCATGGGGAGAGAGCGGGGCAGTGTGATTAGTTAGGGATTGATACAGGGCTTTGGGGAGAGACGGGGGCAGTGGGATTAGTTTGGGATTGATACAGGGCTATGGGGAGAGAGCAGGGCAGTGGAAATAGTTTGTGATTGATACAGGGCTATGGGGAGAAAGCAGGGCAGTGGGATTAGTTTGGAGATTGATACAGGGCTATGGGGAGAGAGCGCGGCAGTGGGATTAGGTTGGGGACTGATACAGGGCTATGGGGAGAGAGCGCGGCAGTGGGATTAGGTTGGGGACTGATACAGGGCTATGGGGAGAGAGCGAGGCAGTGGGATTAGGTTGGCGATTGATAAAGGGCTAACAGGAGAGAGCAGGGCAGTGGGATTAGTTTGGGACTGAGACAGAGGGTTGTCAAGTAGCTGTTCCCAGTCCACTTTGGACAGATCCTGCCTTATCATATTAAAATTGGCCTGTTGTTTGCTAAATTTCCCCACTGAACTCATTGTTAATCTGCTTTATCAAAACGTGCCTGGATCTCCTGGTATATTTCAATACTGAACCTCGGTAGATTAAATAAAAGTGTTACCGTGATTTGATTTAAATGCAGAGGAGGGATTCACATGCGGATGAATGTTGGTCTGCAGATATCTGGGTACACCTTAGAAAAATGAAGCAAATAAAAGACAATTAAAGTCTGTTCTGGGTATTCTTACTGAGATTTGAATGAATTTTAGGCCGTGAGACTCACTGTCTTATACACAGGAGTGAAGGATTACATCAAACAAAGATAATGGCCCTGAAATCATGGTCTCCGTACCAACGACTTAGGCCTTGGTAGAGGCCCCGCAAGTTCCGTGTTTCCGTCTGCGCTGTGTATGCGCTGAATCCCCGGACTTGCAATCTATCAAGGTTTGCTACAGAATCGATAGAGTAAAGCTCTCTTTAAACCAGCTCATCAAAAACTCCCAGGGCAGGAACAACACGGGTTAGATACAGAGTGAAGCTCCCTCTACACTGTCCCATCAAACACTCCCAAGGCAGGTACTGCACGGGTTAGATACAGAGTAAAGCTCCCTCTACGCTGTCCCATCAAACACTCCCAAGGCAGGTACAGCACGGGTTAGATATAGAGTAATGCTCCCTCTACACTGTCCCATCAAACACTCCCAAGGCAGGTACCGCACGGGTTAGATACAGACAAAAAGCTGCCTCTACACTGTCCCATCAAACATTCCCAAGGCAGGTGCTGCACGGGTTAGATATATATAGTAATGCTCCCTCTACACTGTCCCATCAAACACTCCCAGGGCTATGGGGAGAGAACGTGGCAGTGGGGTTAGTTTGGGAATGATGCAGGGCTATGGGCAGAGAGTGGGGCAGAGGGATTAGTTTGGAATTGATGCAGGGCTATTGGGAAAAGTTTGGGATTGATGCAGGGCTATGGGGAGAGAGTGGGGCAGTGGGATTAGTTTGGGATTGATTCAGGGCTATGGGGGGAGAGCGGGGCAGTGGGATTAGATTGGGGATTGATACAGGGCTATGGGGAGTCAGCAGGGCAGTGGGATTAGTTTGGGGATTGATACAGGGTATGGGGAGAGAGCGGGGCAGTGGGATTAGTTTGGGGATTGATACAGGGCTATGGGGAGAGAGCGGGGCACTGGGATTAGTTTGGGGATTGATACAGGGCTATGGGGAGAGAGCATGGCAGTGGGATTAGTTTGGGGATTGATACAGGGCTATGGGGAGAGAGCGCGGCAGTGGGATTAGGTTGGGGACTGATACAGGGCTATGGGGAGAGAGCGAGGCAGTGGGATTAGGTTGGCGATTGATAAAGGGCTAACAGGAGAGAGCAGGGCAGTGGGATTAGTTTGGGACTGAGACAGAGGGTTGTCAAGTAGCTGTTCCCAGTCCACTTTGGACAGATCCTGCCTTATCATATTAAAATTGGCCTGTTGTTTGCTAAATTTCCCCACTGAACTCATTGTTAATCTGCTTTATCAAAACGTGCCTGGATCTCCTGGTATATTTCAATACTGAACCTCGGTAGATTGAATAAAAGTGTTACCGTGATTTGATTTAAATGCAGAGGAGGGATTCACATGCGGATGAATGTTGGTCTGCAGATATCTGGGTACACCTTAGAAAAATGAAGCAAATAAAAGACAATTAAAGTCTGTTCTGGGTATTCTTACTGAGATTTGAATGAATTTTAGGCCGTGAGACTCACTGTCTTATACACAGGAGTGAAGGATTACATCAAACAAAGATAATGGCCCTGAAATCATGGTCTCCGTACCAACGACTTAGGCCTTGGTAGAGGCCCCGCAAGTTCCGTGTTTCCGTCTGCGCTGTGTATGCGCTGAATCCCCGGACTTGCAATCTATCAAGGTTTGCTACAGAATCGATAGAGTAAAGCTCTCTTTAAACCAGCTCATCAAAAACTCCCAGGGCAGGAACAACACGGGTTAGATACAGAGTGAAGCTCCCTCTACACTGTCCCATCAAACACTCCCAAGGCAGGTACTGCACGGGTTAGATACAGAGTAAAGCTCCCTCTACGCTGTCCCATCAAACACTCCCAAGGCAGGTACAGCACGGGTTAGATATAGAGTAATGCTCCCTCTACACTGTCCCATCAAACACTCCCAAGGCAGGTACCGCACGGGTTAGATACAGACAAAAAGCTGCCTCTACACTGTCCCATCAAACATTCCCAAGGCAGGTGCTGCACGGGTTAGATATATATAGTAATGCTCCCTCTACACTGTCCCATCAAACACTCCCAGGGCTATGGGGAGAGAACGTGGCAGTGGGGTTAGTTTGGGAATGATGCAGGGCTATGGGCAGAGAGTGGGGCAGAGGGATTAGTTTGGAATTGATGCAGGGCTATTGGGAAAAGTTTGGGATTGATGCAGGGCTATGGGGAGAGAGTGGGGCAGTGGGATTAGTTTGGGATTGATTCAGGGCTATGGGGAGAGAGCGGGGCAGTGGGATTAGATTGGGGATTGATACAGGGCTATGGGGAGTCAGCAGGGCAGTGGGATTAGTTTGGGGATTGATACAGGGTATGGGGAGAGAGCGGGGCAGTGGGATTAGTTTGGGGATTGATACAGGGCTATGGGGAGAGAGCGGGGCACTGGGATTAGTTTGGGGATTGATACAGGGCTATGGGGAGAGAGCATGGCAGTGGGATTAGTTTGGGGATTGATACAGGGCTATGGGGAGAGAGCGGGGCAGTGGGATTAGTTTGGGGATTGATACAGGGCTATGGGGAGAGAGCGGGGCAGTGGGATTAGTTTGGGATTGATACAGGGCTATGGGGAGAGAGCTGGGCAGTGGGATTAGTTTGGGGATTGAAACGGCTATGGGGAGAGAGCGGGGCATTGGGATTAGTTTGGGATTGATACAGGACTATGGGGAGAGTGGGGCTTTGGGATTAGTTTTGGATTGATACAGGGCTATCGGGAGTGAGCGGGGCACTGGGATTAGTTTGGGATTGATACAGGGCTATGGGGAGAGAGCGGGGCAGTGTGATTAGTTTGGGATTGATGCAGGACTATGGGAAGAGAGCGGGGCAGTGGGATTAGTTTAGGGTTGATGTAGGGCTATGGGGGGAGAGCGGGGCAGTGGGATTAGTTTGGGGATTGATACAGGGCTATGGGGAGAGAGCGGGGCAGTGGGAATAGTTTAGGGATGGATACAGGGCTACGGGGAGAGTGCGGGTCAGTGCGATTAGTTTGATGATTGATACAGGGCTGTCGAGAGATCGGGGCAGTGGGATTAGTTTGAGATTGAAACAGGGCTATCGGGAGAGCGAGGCATTGGGAATAGTTTGGGATTGATACAGGGCTATTGGGAGATATCGGGGCAGTGTGATTAGTTTGGGATTGATACAGGGTTATGGGGAGAGAGCGGGGCAGTGGGATTAGTTTGGGGATTGATGCAGGGCCATGGGGAGAGAGCGGGGCAGTGTGATTAGTTAGGGATTGATACAGGGCTTTGGGGAGAGACGGGGGCAGTGGGATTAGTTTGGGATTGATACAGGGCTATGGGGAGAGAGCAGGGCAGTGGAAATAGTTTGTGATTGATACAGGGCTATGGGGAGAAAGCAGGGCAGTGGGATTAGTTTGGAGATTGATACAGGGCTATGGGGAGAGAGCGCGGCAGTGGGATTAGGTTGGGGACTGATACAGGGCTATGGGGAGAGAGCGCGGCAGTGGGATTAGGTTGGGGACTGATACAGGGCTATGGGGAGAGAGCGAGGCAGTGGGATTAGGTTGGCGATTGATAAAGGGCTAACAGGAGAGAGCAGGGCAGTGGGATTAGTTTGGGACTGAGACAGAGGGTTGTCAAGTAGCTGTTCCCAGTCCACTTTGGACAGATCCTGCCTTATCATATTAAAATTGGCCTGTTGTTTGCTAAATTTCCCCACTGAACTCATTGTTAATCTGCTTTATCAAAACGTGCCTGGATCTCCTGGTATATTTCAATACTGAACCTCGGTAGATTAAATAAAAGTGTTACCGTGATTTGATTTAAATGCAGAGGAGGGATTCACATGCGGATGAATGTTGGTCTGCAGATATCTGGGTACACCTTAGAAAAATGAAGCAAATAAAAGACAATTAAAGTCTGTTCTGGGTATTCTTACTGAGATTTGAATGAATTTTAGGCCGTGAGACTCACTGTCTTATACACAGGAGTGAAGGATTACATCAAACAAAGATAATGGCCCTGAAATCATGGTCTCCGTACCAACGACTTAGGCCTTGGTAGAGGCCCCGCAAGTTCCGTGTTTCCGTCTGCGCTGTGTATGCGCTGAATCCCCGGACTTGCAATCTATCAAGGTTTGCTACAGAATCGATAGAGTAAAGCTCTCTTTAAACCAGCTCATCAAAAACTCCCAGGGCAGGAACAACACGGGTTAGATACAGAGTGAAGCTCCCTCTACACTGTCCCATCAAACACTCCCAAGGCAGGTACTGCACGGGTTAGATACAGAGTAAAGCTCCCTCTACGCTGTCCCATCAAACACTCCCAAGGCAGGTACAGCACGGGTTAGATATAGAGTAATGCTCCCTCTACACTGTCCCATCAAACACTCCCAAGGCAGGTACCGCACGGGTTAGATACAGACAAAAAGCTGCCTCTACACTGTCCCATCAAACATTCCCAAGGCAGGTGCTGCACGGGTTAGATATATATAGTAATGCTCCCTCTACACTGTCCCATCAAACACTCCCAGGGCTATGGGGAGAGAACGTGGCAGTGGGGTTAGTTTGGGAATGATGCAGGGCTATGGGCAGAGAGTGGGGCAGAGGGATTAGTTTGGAATTGATGCAGGGCTATTGGGAAAAGTTTGGGATTGATGCAGGGCTATGGGGAGAGAGTGGGGCAGTGGGATTAGTTTGGGATTGATTCAGGGCTATGGGGAGAGAGCGGGGCAGTGGGATTAGATTGGGGATTGATACAGGGCTATGGGGAGTCAGCAGGGCAGTGGGATTAGTTTGGGGATTGATACAGGGTATGGGGAGAGAGCGGGGCAGTGGGATTAGTTTGGGGATTGATACAGGGCTATGGGGAGAGAGCGGGGCACTGGGATTAGTTTGGGGATTGATACAGGGCTATGGGGAGAGAGCATGGCAGTGGGATTAGTTTGGGGATTGATACAGGGCTATGGGGAGAGAGCGGGGCAGTGGGATTAGTTTGGGGATTGATACAGGGCTATGGGGAGAGAGCGGGGCAGTGGGATTAGTTTGGGATTGATACAGGGCTATGGGGAGAGAGCTGGGCAGTGGGATTAGTTTGGGGATTGAAACGGCTATGGGGAGAGAGCGGGGCATTGGGATTAGTTTGGGATTGATACAGGACTATGGGGAGAGTGGGGCTTTGGGATTAGTTTTGGATTGATACAGGGCTATCGGGAGTGAGCGGGGCACTGGGATTAGTTTGGGATTGATACAGGGCTATGGGGAGAGAGCGGGGCAGTGTGATTAGTTTGGGATTGATGCAGGACTATGGGAAGAGAGCGGGGCAGTGGGATTAGTTTAGGGTTGATGTAGGGCTATGGGGGGAGAGCGGGGCAGTGGGATTAGTTTGGGGATTGATACAGGGCTATGGGGAGAGAGCGGGGCAGTGGGAATAGTTTAGGGATGGATACAGGGCTACGGGGAGAGTGCGGGTCAGTGCGATTAGTTTGATGATTGATACAGGGCTGTCGAGAGATCGGGGCAGTGGGATTAGTTTGAGATTGAAACAGGGCTATCGGGAGAGCGAGGCATTGGGAATAGTTTGGGATTGATACAGGGCTATTGGGAGATATCGGGGCAGTGTGATTAGTTTGGGATTGATACAGGGTTATGGGGAGAGAGCGGGGCAGTGGGATTAGTTTGGGGATTGATGCAGGGCCATGGGGAGAGAGCGGGGCAGTGTGATTAGTTAGGGATTGATACAGGGCTTTGGGGAGAGACGGGGGCAGTGGGATTAGTTTGGGATTGATACAGGGCTATGGGGAGAGAGCGGGGCAGTTGGATTAGTTTGGAATTGATAAAGGGCTATGGGGAGAGAGCCGGGCAGTGGGATTAGTTTTGGGGATTGATACAGGGCTATGGGGAGAGAGTGGGGCAGTGGGATTAGGTTAGGATTGATGTCGGGCTATGGGGGGAGAGCGGGGCAGTAGGATTAGTTTGGGGATTGATACAGGGCTATGGGGAGAGTGCGGGGCAGTGGGATTAGTTTGGGGATTGAAACGGCTATGGGGAGAGAGCGGGGCAGTGGGATTAGTTTGGGGATTGATACAGGGCTGTGGGGAAGAGTGCGGGGCAGTGGGATTAGTTTGGATATAACACAGGGCTATGGGGAGAAAGCGGGCAGTGGGATTTGTTTGGATACAACACAGGGCTATGGGGAGAAAGTGGGCAGTGGGCTTACGTTGGGGATTGATACAGGGCTATGGGGAGAGAGCAGGGCAGTGGAAATAGTTTGTGATTGATACAGGGCTATGGGGAGAAAGCAGGGCAGTGGGATTAGTTTGGAGATTGATACAGGGCTATGGGGAGAGAGCGCGGCAGTGGGATTAGGTTGGGGACGGATACAGGGCTATGGGGAGAGAGCGGGGCAGTGGGATTAGGTTGGCGATTGATAAAGGGCTAACAGGAGAGAGCAGGGCAGTGGGATTTGTTTGGGACTGAGACAGAGGGTTGTCAAGTAGTTGTTCCCAGTTCACTTTGGACAGATCCTGCCTTATCATATTAAAATCGGCCTGTTGTTTGCTAAATTTCCCCACTGAACTCATTGTTAATCTGCTTAATCAAAACGTGCCTGGATCTCCTGGTATATTTCAATACTGAACCTCGGTAGATTAAATAAAAGTGTTGCCGTGATTTGATTTAAATGCAGAGGAGGGATTCACATGCGGATGAATGTTGGTCTGCAGATATCTGGGTACACCTTAGAAAAATGAAGCAAATAAAAGACAATTAAAGTCTGTTCTGGGTATTCTTATTGAGATTTGAATGAATTTTAGGCCGTGAGACTCACTGTCTTATACACAGGAGTGAAGGATTACATCAAACAAAGATAATGGCCCTGAAATCATGGTCTCCGTACCAACGACTTAGGCCTTGGTAGAGGCCCCGCAGGTTCCGTGTTTCCGTCTGCGCTGTGTATGCGCTGAATCCCCGGACTTGCAATCTATCAAGGTTTGCTACAGAATCGATAGAGTAAAGCTCTCTTTAAACCAGCCCATCAAAAACTCCCAGGGCAGGAACAACACGGGTTAGATACAGAGTGAAGCTCCCTCTACACTGTCCCATCAAACACTCCCAAGGCAGGTACTGCACGGGTTAGATACAGAGTAAAGCTCCCTCTACGCTGTCCCATCAAACACTCCCAAGGCAGGTACAGCACGGGTTAGATATAGAGTAATGCTCCCTCTACACTGTCCCATCAAACACTCCCAAGGCAGTTACCGCACGGGTTAGATACAGACAAAAAGCTCCCTCTACGCTGTCCCATCAAACATTCCCAAGGCAGGTGCTGCACGGGTTAGATATATATAGTAATGCTCCCTCTACACTGTCCCATCAAACACTCCCAGGGCTATGGGGAGAGAACGTGGCAGTGGGGTTAGCTTGGGAATGATGCAGGGCTATGGGCAGAGAGTGGGGCAGAGGGATTAGTTTGGAATTGATGCAGGGCTATTGGGAAAAGTTTGGAATTGATGCAGGGCTATGGCGAGAGAGTGGGGCAGTGGGATTAGTTTGGGATTGATTCAGGGCTATGGGGGGAGAGCATGGCAGTGGGATTAGTTTGGGATCAAGACAGAGCTATGGGGGGAAAGCGAGGCAGTGGGATTAGTTTGGGATTGATACAGGGCTATGGGGAGAGAGCGGGGCAGTGGGATTAGATTGGGGATTGATACAGGGCTATGGGGAGTCAGCAGGGCAGTGGGATTAGTTTGGGGATTGATACAGGGTATGGGGAGAGAGCGGGGCAGTGGGATTAGTTTGGGGATTGATACAGGGCTATGGGGAGAGAGCAGGGCAGTGGGATTAGTTTGGGATTGATACAGGGCTATGGGGAGAGAGCAGGGCAGTGGGATTAGTTTGGGATTGATACAGGGCTATGGGGAGAGAGCTGGGCACTGGGATTAGTTTGGGGATTGAAACAGGGCTATGGGGAGAGAGCTGGGCACTGGGATTAGTTTGGGGATTGAAACAGGGCTATGGGGAGAGAGCAGGGCATTGGGATTAGTTTGGGATTGATACATTACTATGGGGAGAGAGTGGGGCTTTGGGATTAGTTTTGGATTGATACAGGGCTATCGGGAGTGAGCGGGGCACTGGGATTAGTTTGTGATTGATACAGGGCTATGGGGAGTGAGCGGGGCAGTGGGATTAGTTTGCGGATTGATACAGGGCTATGGTGAGAGAGCGGGGCAGTGGGATTAGTTTGGGGATTGATACAGGGCTATGGGGAGACAGCGGGTCAGTTTGATTAGTTTGGGGATTGATACAGGGCTATGGAGAGATCGGGGCTGTGGGATTAGTTTGAGATTGAAACAGGGCTATCGGGAGAGCGAGGCATTGGGAATAGTTTGGGATTGATACAGGGCTATTGGGAGAGATCGGGGCAGTGTGATTAGTTTGGGATTGATACAGGGTTATGGGGAGAGAGCGGGGCAGTGGGATTAGTTTGGGGATTGATGCAGGGCCATGGGGAGAGAGCGGGGCAGTGTGATTAGTTAGGGATTGATACAGGGCTTTGGGGAGAGACGGGGGCAGTGGGATTAGTTTGGGATTGATACAGGGCTATGGGGAGAGAGCGGGGCAGTTGGATTAGTTTGGGATTGATACAGGGCTATGGGAAGAGAGTGGGGCAGTGGGATTAGGTTAGGATTGATGTAGGGCTATGGGGGGAGAGCGGGGTAGTGGGTTTAGTTTTGGCGATTGATACAGGGCTATGGGGAGAGAGCGGGGCAGTGTGATTAGTTTGGGATTGATGCAGGGCTATGGGAAGAGAGTGGGGCAGTGGGATTAGGTTAGGATTGATGTAGGGCTATGGGGGGAGAGCGGGGCAGTGGGATTAGTTTGGGGATTGATACAGGGCTATGGGGAGAGAGCGGGGCAGTGGGATTAGTTTGGGGATTGAAACGGCTATGGGGAGAGAGCGGGGCAGTGGGATTAGTTTGGGGATTGATACAGGGCTATGGGGAGAGAGCGGGGCATTTTGATTAGTTTGGGATTGATACAGGGCTATGGGGAAGAGTGCGGGGCAGTGGGATTAGTTTGGGATTGATACAGGGCTATGGGGAGAGAGCGGGGCTGTGGGATTAGTTTGCGATTGATACAGGGCTATTGGGAGAGAGCGGGGCAGTGGGAATAGTTTGGGATTGATGCAGGGCTATTGGGAGAGCTCGGGGCAGTGTGATTAGTTTGGGATTGATACAGGGCTATGGGGCTAGAGCGGTGCAGTGGGATTAGTTTGGATATAACACAGGGCTATGGGGAGAAAGCGGGGCAGTGGGCTTACGTTGGGGATTGATACAGGGCTATGGGGAGAGAGCGGGGCAGTGGGAATTGTTTGGATACAACACAGGGCTATGGGGAGAAAGCAGGGCAGTGGACTTACGTTGTGGATTGATACAGGGCTATGGGGAGAGAGCGGGGCAGTGGGATTTGTTTGGGATTGATACAGGGCTATGGGGAGAAAGCGGGGCAGTGGGATTAATTTGGGGATTGATACAGGGCTATGGGGAGACGGGGCAGTGGGATTAGTTTGGATATAACACAGGGCTATGGGGAGAAAGCAGGCAGTGGGCTTACGTTGGGGATTGATACAGGGCTATGGGGAGAGAGCAGGGCAGTGGAAATAGTTTGTGATTGATACAGGGCTATGGGGAGAAAGCAGGGCAGTGGGATTAGTTTGGAGATTGATACAGGGCTATGGGGAGAGAGCGCGGCAGTGGGATTAGGTTGGGGACTGATACAGGGCTATGGGGAGAGAGCGGGGCAGTGGGATTAGGTTGGCGATTGATAAAGGGCTAACAGGAGAGAGCAGGGCAGTGGGATTTGTTTGGGACTGAGACAGAGGGTTGTCAAGTAGCTGTTCCCAGTTCACTTTGGACAGATCCTGCCTTATCATATTAAAATCGGCCTGTTGTTTGCTAAATTTCCCCACTGAACTCATTGTTAATCTGCTTTATCAAAACGTGCCTGGATCTCCTGGTATATTTCAATACTGAACCTCGGTAGATTAAATAAAAGTGTTACCGTGATTTGATTTAAATGCAGAGGAGGGATTCACATGCGGATGAATGTTGGTCTGCAGATATCTGGGTACACCTTAGAAAAATGAAGCAAATAAAAGACAATTAAAGTCTGTTCTGGTTATTCTTCCTGAGATTTGAATGAATTTTAGGCCGTGAGACTCACTGTCTTATACACAGGAGTGAAGGATTACATCAAACAAAGATAATGGCCCTGAAATCATGGTCTCCGTACCAACGACTTAGGCCTTGGTAGAGGCCCCGCAAGTTCCGTGTTTCCGTCTGCGCTGTGTATGCGCTGAATCCCCGGACTTGCAATCTATCAAGGTTTGCTACAGAATCGATAGAGTAAAGCTCTCTTTAAACCAGCCCATCAAAAACTCCCAGGGCAGGAACAACACGGGTTAGATACAGAGTGAAGCTCCCTCTACACTGTCCCATCAAACACTCCCAAGGCAGGTACTGCACGGGTTAGATACAGAGTAAAGCTCCCTCTATGCTGTCCCATCAAACACTCCCAAGGCAGGTACAGCACGGGTTAGATATAGAGTAATGCTCCCTCTACACTGTCCCATCAAACACTCCCAAGGCAGGTACCGCACGGGTTAGATACAGACAAAAAGCTCCCTCTACGCTGTCCCATCAAACATTCCCAAGGCAGGTGCTGCACGGGTTAGATATATATACTAATTCTCCCTCTACACTGTCCCATCAAACACTCCCAGGGCTATGGGGAGAGAACGTGGCAGTGGGGTTAGTTTGGGAATGATGCAGGGCTATGGGCAGAGAGTGGGGCAGAGGGATTAGTTTGGAATTGATGCAGGGCTATTGGGAAAGGTTTGGAATTGATGCAGGGCTATGGCGAGAGAGTGGGGCAGTGGGATTAGTTTGGGATTGATTCAGGGCTATGGGGGGAGAGCATGGCAGTGGGATTAGTTTGGGATCAAGACAGAGCTATGGGGGGAAAGCGAGGCAGTGGGATTAGTTTGGGATTGATACAGGGCTATGGGGAGAGAGCGGGGCAGTGGGATTAGATTGGGGATTGATACAGGGCTATGGGGAGTCAGCAGGGCAGTGGGATTAGTTTGGGGATTGATACAGGGTATGGGGAGAGAGCGGGGCAGTGGGATTAGTTTGGGATTGATACAGGGCTATGGGGAGAGAGCAGGGCAGTGGGATTAGTTTGGGATTGATACAGGGCTATGGGGAGAGAGCTGGGCACTGGGATTAGTTTGGGGATTGAAACAGGGCTATGGGGAGAGAGCAGGGCATTGGGATTAGTTTGGGATTGATACAGGGCTATCGGGAGTGAGCGGGGCACTGGGATTAGTTTGTGATTGATACAGGGCTATGGGGAGTGAGCGGGGCAGTGGGATTAGTTTGCGGATTGATACAGGGCTATGGTGAGAGAGCGGGGCAGTGGGATTAGTTTGGGGATTGATACAGGGCTATGGGGAGAGAGCGGGGCAGTGGGATTAGTTTGGGGATTGATACAGGGCTATGGGGAGAGAGCGGGGCAGTGTGATTAGTTTGCGGATTGATACAGGGCTATGGTGAGAGAGCGGGGCAGTGGGATTAGTTTGGGGATTGATACAGGGCTATGGGGAGAGAGCGGGGCAGTGGGATTAGTTTGCGGATTGATACAGGGCTATGGTGAGAGAGCGGGGCAGTGGGATTAGTTTGGGGATTGATACAGGGCTATGGGGAGAGAGCAGGGCAGTTTGATTAGTTTGGGGATTGATACAGGGCTATGGAGAGATCGGGGCAGTGGGATTAGTTTGAGATTGAAACAGGGCTATCGGGAGAGCGAGGCATTGGGAATAGTTTGGGATTGATACAGGGCTATTGGGAGAGATCGGGGCAGTGTGATTAGTTTGGGATTGATACAGTGTTATGGGGAGAGAGCGGGGCAGTGGGATTAGTTTGGGGATTGATGCAGGGCCATGGGGAGAGAGCGGGGCAGTGTGATTAGTTAGGGATTTATACAGGGCTTTGGGGAGAGACGGGGGCAGTGGGATTAGTTTGGGATTGATACAGGGCTATGGGGAGAGAGCGGGGCAGTTGGATTAGTTTGGGATTGATACAGGGCTATGGGAAGAGAGTGGGGCAGTGGGATTAGGTTAGGATTGATGTAGGGCTATGGGGGGAGAGCGGGGCAGTGGGTTTAGTTTTGGGGATTGATACAGGGCTATGGGGAGAGAGCGGGGCAGTGTGATTAGTTTGGGATTGATGCAGGGCTATGGGAAGAGAGTGGGGCAGTGGGATTAGGTTAGGATTGATGTAGGGCTATGGGGGGAGAGCGGGGCAGTGGGATTAGTTTGGGGATTGATACAGGGCTATGGGGAGAGAGCGGGGCAGTGGGATTAGTTTGGGGATTGATACAGGGCTATGGGGAGAGAGCGGGGCATTTTGATTAGTTTGGGATTGATACAGGGCTATGGGGAAGAGTGCGGGGCAGTGGGATTAGTTTGGGATTGATACAGGGCTATGGGGAGAGAGCGGGGCTGTGGGATTAGTTTGCGATTGATACAGGGCTATTGGGAGAGAGCGGGGCAGTGGGAATAGTTTGGGATTGATGCAGGGCTATTGGGAGAGATCGGGGCAGTGTGATTAGTTTGGGATTGATACAGGGCTATGGGGAGAGAGCGGGGCAGTGGGATTAGTTTGGGGATTGATACAGGGCTATGGGGAAAGAGCGGGGCAGTGGTCTTAGTTTGCGATTGATGCAGGGCTATGGGGAGAGAGCGGGGCAGTGTGATTAGTTAGGGATTGATACAGGGCTTTGGGGAGAGACGGGGGCAGTGGGATTAGTTTGGGATTGATGCAGGACTATGGGGAGAGAGCGGGGCAGTGGGATTGTTTTGGTGATTGATACAGGGCTATCGGGAGAGAGCGAGGCAGTGTCATTAGATTGGGATTGATACAGGGCTATCGGGAGAGATCGGGGCAGTGGGATTAGTTTCAGATTGATACAGGGCTATCGGGAGAGAGCGAGGCATTGGGAATAGTTTGGGATTGATACAGGGCTATCGGGAGAGGTCGGGGCAGTGTGATTAGTTTGGGATTGATACAGGGCTATGGGGTTTTGTATATTCCACATGTCCTGTGCTTGAAGTCTCTGACATTGGCCAGACATTGTTTAAGCATTTCATTGTCTTGGGCTGTTTACTATGAACACCTTTACCTGTTTCTGATCTACACAGGATGCAACTGATCAGAAAAACCTCCATTCAACAATGCGAATTCCTGTCTCTGCAAAGACATCATACTGTTCCACAATGCAGGAATGTCGCAAACAGCTTTTGATAGCTGCGATCAACTTTAACCATTCAAACCTTTCAGGTAAAGAAGCTTCTAGATTCCGAGCCACAAATTGAATCGTTTAAGACAAAAAGAATGTCACAGAAATGTGATTTATTGCTGTTATTTTACAATTTACAAATATACACACAATTTGTGTCACTGAATTATAAACAAAAAGCAGGCAAAGCTATGACTTAACAGAAATAAACACTAGTTTTTCTTCCTGGACAGCAAAACCAGTCAGACTGACTTGCAAATGTTTACTGATATGTTGACGTAAAGATTTATAATTTACCAATTTCGCTTCTAATGTTTTTCTCTCAAACATTCTCCACAATATTAATCCCTGCTCTTGTCACAAGGAGTGTTGAATTATTTTAGGTACTTTGCAATTAAAAGCAGGAAACAAACTTCATTATACTCACAAATTTTAATCTCCTATTTCAAACATTCAAACCAAATCGAATTGTACGTTATCACTTTAATCAAAGTATTTTCTGTGTCTCTCTCAATAAACAAAGAGTGGTTTCTTCTAAAGTAGCTTCCTGCAATTTTTATACATCATTACATAACTCTTGCTTCAATTAACACTCCACTAAATGTTTAAGAGGAAATCTATATTTACGTTATTCCTGCGACTTGTTAGGACTATCGAACGACAGACATTATAAAATGGTTTGTGTTTTTCCCCTTTCTTGGTTCTCTTCCTAAATGTCTTAATGGTATATTTTTAAAAAGTCATTAAAAAGTAATATGTAACTCCTACAAATCCTCCCCTACCTTCCCCCTCCTCAACACCATGGTTGCATGTTTGTGTAAAGCTACTCACTTCAGTCAATCACTCAAAATCAAATCTTGAGATATTTCAATTTGAAACATTTTAACCATTTCAGAGCTCTTTAAAAGCGTTTGGACTTCAAGACCTGGTTGAAACTTGTTTAGGTGAGGGGAAAATTGGCTTTTGCTTCAGTCTCTTCCAAAATCATGTTCGAAACTTAGGGGGAAAAAGTGTTTTTTACACTCATTTTTGGTGAAAAGTTCATTAAAAATCTTTAAATTCTTTCAAGTCTCACTGCAGCTTTGACAGAAGAAGTTGCTCCAAGTTTCTCCTTCCCCCTTCAATGCTGTCGTTAAACACCCGACAAAATAAAGTCTAATTCCAAACGGAGCTCCAATCAAAAAGTGAATAAAGTGGTTAAACTTCCGAAGAAGGCGGCGAGGTTATCTATCCCCAGCCTTGGCGATGAGTTGGGATCAGTTTTTGGAGATGTTGTTTCCTCTTTTTATGTTGCCGTTCCCTCCGTCTCTAAGACTCTGAGGTACAAACGGGGGCACAAACTATTTCCCTTTCTCGCAACATGATTTAAATAACCCTGGCTGATTTCCCTCTCTCTCTAACCCAGGGGTCACTGGACAATGATCAGGAGCAGGAACCCTGGCTGATTTCCCCTCTCTCTAACCCAGGGGACACTGGGCAGTGATCAGGAGCAGGAACCCTGGCTGATTTCACCTGTCTCTAACCCAGGGGACACTGGGCAGTGATCAGGAGCAGGAACCCTGGCTGATTTCCCCTCTCTCTAACCCAGGGGTCACTGGACAGTGATCAGGAGCAGGAACCCTGGCTGATTTCCCCTTTCTCTAACCCAGGTGTCACTGGACAGAGATCAGGAGCAGGAACCCTGGCTGATTTCCCCTCTCTCTAACCCAGGGGTCACTGGACAGTGATCAGGAGCAGGATCCCAGGCTGATTTCCACTCTCTCTAACCCAGGGTTCACTGGGCAGTGATCAGGAGCAGGAACCCTGGCTGATTTCCCTCTCTCTCTAACGCAGGGGTCACTGGGCAGTGATCAGGAGCAGGAACCCTGGCTGATTTCCCCTCTCTCTAACCCAGGGGTCACTGGACTGTGATCAGGAGCATGAACCCTGGCTGATTTCCCTCTCTCTCAAACCCAGGGATCACTGGGCAGTGATCAGGAGCTGGAACCCTGGCTGATTTCCCCTCTCTCTAACCCAGGGGTCACTGGATAGTGATCAGGAGCATGAACCCTGGCTGATTTCCCCTCTCTCTAACCCAGGGGTCACTGGACTGTGATCAGGAGCATGAACCCTGGCTGATTTCCCTCTCTCTCAAACCCAGGGATCACTGGGCAGTGTTCAGGAGCTGGAACCCTGGCTGATTTCCCCTCTCTCTAACCCAGGGGTCACTGGATAGTGATCAGGAGCAGGAACCCTGGCTGATTTCCCTCCCCCTCTAACCCAGGGGTCACTGGGCAGTGATCAGGAGCTGGAACCCTGGCTGATTTCCCCTCTCTCTAACCCAGGGATCTCTGGATAGTGATCAGGAGCAGGAACACTGGCAGATTTCCCCTCTCTAACCCAGGAGTCACTGGACAGTGATCAGGAGCATGAACCCTGGCTGATTTCCCCTCTCTCTCTAACCCAGGAGTCACTGGGCAGTGATCAGGAGCTGGAACCCTGGCTGATTTCCCCTCTCTCTAACCCAGGGATCTCTGGATAGTGATCAGGAGCAGGAACCCTGGCTGATTCCCCCTCTCTCTAAGCCAGGGGTCATTGGGCAGTGATCAGGAGCAGGTACCCTGGCTGATTTCCCCTCTCTCTAACCCAGGGGTCACTGGATAGTGATCAGGAGCATAAACCCTGGCTGATTTCCCCTCTCTCTAACCCAGGGGTCACTGGACAATGATCAGGAGCAGGAACCGTGGCTGATTTCCCCTCTCTCTAACTCAGGGGTCACTGGACAGTGATCAGGAGCAGGAACCCTGGCTGATTTCCCCTCTCTCAAACCCAGGGGTCACTGGACAGTGATCAGGAGCAGGAACCCTGGCTGAATTCCCCGCTCTCTAACCCAGTGGTCACTGGTCAGTGATCAGGAGCAGGAATCCTGGCTGATTTCCTCCTCTCTCTAACCCAGGAGTCACTGGGCAGTGATCAGGAGCAGGAACCCTGGCTGATTTCCCCTCTCTCTAACCCAGGGGTCACTGGGCAGTGATCAGGAACAGGAACCCTGGCTGATTTCCCCTCTCTCTAACCCAGGAGTCACTGGACAGTAATCAGGAGCAGGAACCCTGGCTGATTTCCCATCTCTCTCTAACCCATGGGTCACTGGACAGTGATCAGGAGCAGGAATCTTGGCTGATTTCCCCTCTCTCTAACACAGAGGTCACTGGATAGGGATCAGGAGCGGGATAAGCGTGGGATTGATCCGGGGCTATGGGGAGTGAGCGTGGCAGTGGGATTAGTTTGTGATTGATACAGGGCTAGAGGAGAGAGCTGGGCAGTGGGATTAGTTTGGGATTGATACAGGGCTATGGGGAGAGAGCGGTGCAGTGGGATTAGTTTGGATATAACACAGGGCTATGGGGAGAAAGCGGGGCAGTGGGCTTACGTTGGGGATTGATACAGGGCTATGGGGAGAGAGCGGGGCAGTGGGAATTGTTTGGATACAACACAGGGCTATGGGGAGAAAGCAGGGCAGTGGACTTACATTGTGGATTGATACAGGGCTATGGGGAGAGAGCGGGGCAGTGGGATTTGTTTGGGATTGATACAGGGCTATGCGGAGAAAGCGGGGCAGTGGGATTAATTTGGGGATTGATACAGGGCTATGGGGAGACGGGGCAGTGGGATTAGTTTGGATATAACACAGGGCTATGGGGAGAAAGCAGGCAGTGGGCTTACGTTGGGGATTGATACAGGGCTATGGGGAGAGAGCAGGGCAGTGGAAATAGTTTGTGATTGATACAGGGCTATGGGGAGAAAGCAGGGCAGTGGGATTAGTTTGGAGATTGATACAGGGCTATGGGGAGAGAGCGCGGCAGTGGGATTAGGTTGGGGACTGATACAGGGCTATGGGGAGAGAGCGGGGCAGTGGGATTAGGTTGGCGATTGATAAAGGGCTAACAGGAGAGAGCAGGGCAGTGGGATTTGTTTGGGACTGAGACAGAGGGTTGTCAAGTAGCTGTTCCCAGTTCACTTTGGACAGATCCTGCCTTATCATATTAAAATCGGCCTGTTGTTTGCTAAATTTCCCCACTGAACTCATTGTTAATCTGCTTTATCAAAACGTGCCTGGATCTCCTGGTATATTTCAATACTGAACCTCGGTAGATTAAATAAAAGTGTTACCGTGATTTGATTTAAATGCAGAGGAGGGATTCACATGCGGATGAATGTTGGTCTGCAGATATCTGGGTACACCTTAGAAAAATGAAGCAAATAAAAGACAATTAAAGTCTGTTCTGGGTATTCTTATTGAGATTTGAATGAATTTTAGGCCGTGAGACTCACTGTCTTATACACAGGAGTGAAGGATTACATCAAACAAAGATAATGGCCCTGAAATCATGGTCTCCGTACCAACGACTTAGGCCTTGGTAGAGGCCCCGCAAGTTCCGTGTTTCCGTCTGCGCTGTGTATGCGCTGAATCCCCGGACTTGCAATCTATCAAGGTTTGCTACAGAATCGATAGAGTAAAGCTCTCTTTAAACCAGCCCATCAAAAACTCCCAGGGCAGGAACAACACGGGTTAGATACAGAGTGAAGCTCCCTCTACACTGTCCCATCAAACACTCCCAAGGCAGGTACTGCACGGGTTAGATACAGAGTAAAGCTCCCTCTACGCTGTCCCATCAAACACTCCCAAGGCAGGTACAGCACGGGTTAGATATAGAGTAATGCTCCCTCTACACTGTCCCATCAAACACTCCCAAGGCAGGTACCGCACGGGTTAGATACAGACAAAAAGCTCCCTCTACGCTGTCCCATCAAACATTCCCAAGGCAGGTGCTGCACGGGTTAGATATATATAGTAATGCTCCCTCTACACTGTCCCATCAAACACTCCCAGGGCTATGGGGAGAGAACGTGGCAGTGGGGTTAGCTTGGGAATGATGCAGGGCTATGGGCAGAGAGTGGGGCAGAGGGATTAGTTTGGAATTGATGCAGGGCTATTGGGAAAAGTTTGGAATTGATGCAGGGCTATGGCGAGAGAGTGGGGCAGTGGGATTAGTTTGGGATTGATTCAGGGCTATGGGGGGAGAGCATGGCAGTGGGATTAGTTTGGGATCAAGACAGAGCTATGGGGGGAAAGCGAGGCAGTGGGATTAGTTTGGGATTGATACAGGGCTATGGGGAGAGAGCGGGGCAGTGGGATTAGATTGGGGATTGATACAGGGCTATGGGGAGTCAGCAGGGCAGTGGGATTAGTTTGGGGATTGATACAGGGTATGGGGAGAGAGCGGGGCAGTGGGATTAGTTTGGGGATTGATACAGGGCTATGGGGAGAGAGCAGGGCAGTGGGATTAGTTTGGGATTGATACAGGGCTATGGGGAGAGAGCAGGGCAGTGGGATTAGTTTGGGATTGATACAGGGCTATGGGGAGAGAGCTGGGCACTGGGATTAGTTTGGGGATTGAAACAGGGCTATGGGGAGAGAGCTGGGCACTGGGATTAGTTTGGGGATTGAAACAGGGCTATGGGGAGAGAGCAGGGCATTGGGATTAGTTTGGGATTGATACATTACTATGGGGAGAGAGTGGGGCTTTGGGATTAGTTTTGGATTGATACAGGGCTATCGGGAGTGAGCGGGGCACTGGGATTAGTTTGTGATTGATACAGGGCTATGGGGAGTGAGCGGGGCAGTGGGATTCGTTTGCGGATTGATACAGGGCTATGGTGAGAGAGCGGGGCAGTGGGATTAGTTTGGGGATTGATACAGGGCTATGGGGAGAGAGCGGGGCAGTTTGATTAGTTTGGGGATTGATACAGGGCTATGGAGAGATCGGGGCAGTGGGATTAGTTTGAGATTGAAACAGGGCTATCGGGAGAGCGAGGCATTGGGAATAGTTTGGGATTGATACAGGGCTATTGGGAGAGATCGGGGCAGTGTGATTAGTTTGGGATTGATACAGGGTTATGGGGAGAGAGCGGGGCAGTGGGATTAGTTTGGGGATTGATGCAGGGCCATGGGGAGAGAGCGGGGCAGTGTGATTAGTTAGGGATTGATACAGGGCTTTGGGGAGAGACGGGGGCAGTGGGATTAGTTTGGGATTGATACAGGGCTATGGGGAGAGAGCGGGGCAGTTGGATTAGTTTGGGATTGATACAGGGCTATGGGAAGAGAGTGGGGCAGTGGGATTAGGTTAGGATTGATGTAGGGCTATGGGGGGAGAGCGGGGTAGTGGGTTTAGTTTTGGGGATTGATACAGGGCTATGGGGAGAGAGCGGGGCAGTGTGATTAGTTTGGGATTGATGCAGGGCTATGGGAAGAGAGTGGGGCAGTGGGATTAGGTTAGGATTGATGTAGGGCTATGGGGGGAGAGCGGGGCAGTGGGATTAGTTTGGGGATTGATACAGGGCTATGGGGAGAGAGCGGGGCAGTGGGATTAGTTTGGGGATTGAAACGGCTATGGGGAGAGAGCGGGGCAGTGGGATTAGTTTGGGGATTGATACAGGGCTATGGGGAGAGAGCGGGGCATTTTGATTAGTTTGGGATTGATACAGGGCTATGGGGAAGAGTGCGGGGCAGTGGGATTAGTTTGGGATTGATACAGGGCTATGGGGAGAGAGCGAGGCTGTGGGATTAGTTTGCGATTGATACAGGGCTATTGGGAGAGAGCGGGGCAGTGGGAATAGTTTGGGATTGATGCAGGGCTATTGGGAGAGCTCGGGGCAGTGTGATTAGTTTGGGATTGATACAGGGCTATGGGGAGAGAGCGGTGCAGTGGGATTAGTTTGGATATAACACAGGGCTATGGGGAGAAAGCGGGGCAGTGGGCTTACGTTGGGGATTGATACAGGGCTATGGGGAGAGAGCGGGGCAGTGGGAATTGTTTGGATACAACACAGGGCTATGGGGAGAAAGCAGGGCAGTGGACTTACGTTGTGGATTGATACAGGGCTATGGGGAGAGAGCGGGGCAGTGGGATTTGTTTGGGATTGATACAGGGCTATGGGGAGAAAGCGGGGCAGTGGGATTAATTTGGGGATTGATACAGGGCTATGGGGAGACGGGGCAGTGGGATTAGTTTGGATATAACACAGGGCTATGGGGAGAAAGCAGGCAGTGGGCTTACGTTGGGGATTGATACAGGGCTATGGGGAGAGAGCAGGGCAGTGGAAATAGTTTGTGATTGATACAGGGCTATGGGGAGAAAGCAGGGCAGTGGGATTAGTTTGGAGATTGATACAGGGCTATGGGGAGAGAGCGCAGCAGTGGGATTAGGTTGGGGACTGATACAGGGCTATGGGGAGAGAGCGGGGCAGTGGGATTAGGTTGGCGATTGATAAAGGGCTAACAGGAGAGAGCAGGGCAGTGGGATTTGTTTGGGACTGAGACAGAGGGTTGTCAAGTAGCTGTTCCCAGTTCACTTTGGACAGATCCTGCCTTATCATATTAAAATCGGCCTGTTGTTTGCTAAATTTCCCCACTGAACTCATTGTTAATCTGCTTTATCAAAACGTGCCTGGATCTCCTGGTATATTTCAATACTGAACCTCGGTAGATTAAATAAAAGTGTTACCGTGATTTGATTTAAATGCAGAGGAGGGATTCACATGCGGATGAATGTTGGTCTGCAGATATCTGGGTACACCTTAGAAAAATGAAGCAAATAAAAGACAATTAAAGTCTGTTCTGGTTATTCTTACTGAGATTTGAATGAATTTTAGGCCGTGAGACTCACTGTCTTATACACAGGAGTGAAGGATTACATCAAACAAAGATAATGGCCCTGAAATCATGGTCTCCGTACCAACGACTTAGGCCTTGGTAGAGGCCCCGCAAGTTCCGTGTTTCCGTCTGCGCTGTGTATGCGCTGAATCCCCGGACTTGCAATCTATCAAGGTTTGCTACAGAATCGATAGAGTAAAGCTCTCTTTAAACCAGCCCATCAAAAACTCCCAGGGCAGGAACAACACGGGTTAGATACAGAGTGAAGCTCCCTCTACACTGTCCCATCAAACACTCCCAAGGCAGGTACTGCACGGGTTAGATACAGAGTAAAGCTCCCTCTACGCTGTCCCATCAAACACTCCCAAGGCAGGTACAGCACGGGTTAGATATAGAGTAATGCTCCCTCTACACTGTCCCATCAAACACTCCCAAGGCAGGTACCGCACGGGTTAGATACAGACAAAAAGCTCCCTCTACACTGTCCCATCAAACATTCCCAAGGCAGGTGCTGCACAAGTTAGATATATATAGTAATGCTCCCTCTACACTGTCCCATCAAACACTGCCAGGGCTATGGGGAGAGAACGTGGCAGTGGGGTTAGTTTGGGAATGATGCAGGGCTATGGGCAGAGAGTGGGGCAGAGGGATTAGTTTGGAATTGATGCAGGGCTATTGGGAAAAGTTTGGAATTGATGCAGGGCTATGGCGAGAGAGTGGGGCAGTGGGATTAGTTTGGGATTGATTCAGGGCTATGGGGGGAGAGCATGGCAGTGGGATTAGTTTGGGATCAAGACAGAGCTATGGGGGGAAAGCGAGGCAGTGGGATTAGTTTGGGATTGATACAGGGCTATGGGGAGAGAGCGGGGCAGTGGGATTAGATTGGGGATTGATACAGGGCTATGGGGAGTCAGCAGGGCAGTGGGATTAGTTTGGGGATTGATACAGGGTATGGGGAGAGAGCGGGGCAGTGGGATTAGTTTGGGATTGATACAGGGCTATGGGGAGAGAGCAGGGCAGTGGGATTAGTTTGGGATTGATACAGGGCTATGGGGAGAGAGCTGGGCACTGGGATTAGTTTGGGGATTGAAACAGGGCTATGGGGAGAGAGCAGGGCATTGGGATTAGTTTGGGATTGATACAGGGCTATCGGGAGTGAGCGGGGCACTGGGATTAGTTTGTGATTGATACAGGGCTATGGGGAGTGAGCGGGGCAGTGGGATTAGTTTGCGGATTGATACAGGGCTATGGTGAGAGAGCGGGGCAGTGGGATTAGTTTGGGGATTGATACAGGGCTATGGGGAGAGAGCGGGGCAGTGGGATTAGTTTGGGGATTGATACAGGGCTATGGGGAGAGAGCGGGGCAGTGTGATTAGTTTGCGGATTGATACAGGGCTATGGTGAGAGAGCGGGGCAGTGGGATTAGTTTGGGGATTGATACAGGGCTATGGGGAGAGAGCGGGGCAGTGGGATTAGTTTGCGGATTGATACAGGGCTATGGTGAGAGAGCGGGGCAGTGGGATTAGTTTGGGGATTGATACAGGGCTATGGGGAGAGAGCAGGGCAGTTTGATTAGTTTGGGGATTGATACAGGGCTATGGAGAGATCGGGGCAGTGGGATTAGTTTGAGATTGAAACAGGGCTATCGGGAGAGCGAGGCATTGGGAATAGTTTGGGATTGATACAGGGCTATTGGGAGAGATCGGGGCAGTGTGATTAGTTTGGGATTGATACAGTGTTATGGGGAGAGAGCGGGGCAGTGGGATTAGTTTGGGGATTGATGCAGGGCCATGGGGAGAGAGCGGGGCAGTGTGATTAGTTAGGGATTTATACAGGGCTTTGGGGAGAGACGGGGGCAGTGGGATTAGTTTGGGATTGATACAGGGCTATGGGGAGAGAGCGGGGCAGTTGGATTAGTTTGGGATTGATACAGGGCTATGGGAAGAGAGTGGGGCAGTGGGATTAGGTTAGGATTGATGTAGGGCTATGGGGGGAGAGCGGGGCAGTGGGTTTAGTTTTGGGGATTGATACAGGGCTATGGGGAGAGAGCGGGGCAGTGTGATTAGTTTGGGATTGATGCAGGGCTATGGGAAGAGAGTGGGGCAGTGGGATTAGGTTAGGATTGATGTAGGGCTATGGGGGGAGAGCGGGGCAGTGGGATTAGTTTGGGGATTGATACAGGGCTATGGGGAGAGAGCGGGGCAGTGGGATTAGTTTGGGGATTGATACAGGGCTATGGGGAGAGAGCGGGGCATTTTGATTAGTTTGGGATTGATACAGGGCTATGGGGAAGAGTGCGGGGCAGTGGGATTAGTTTGGGATTGATACAGGGCTATGGGGAGAGAGCGGGGCTGTGGGATTAGTTTGCGATTGATACAGGGCTATTGGGAGAGAGCGGGGCAGTGGGAATAGTTTGGGATTGATGCAGGGCTATTGGGAGAGATCAGGGCAGTGTGATTAGTTTGGGATTGATACAGGGCTATGGGGAGAGAGCGGGGCAGTGGGATTAGTTTGGGGATTGATACAGGGCTATGGGGAAAGAGCGGGGCAGTGGTCTTAGTTTGCGATTGATGCAGGGCTATGGGGAGAGAGCGGGGCAGTGTGATTAGTTAGGGATTGATACAGGGCTTTGGGGAGAGACGGGGGCAGTGGGATTAGTTTGGGATTGATGCAGGACTATGGGGAGAGAGCGGGGCAGTGGGATTGTTTTGGTGATTGATACAGGGCTATTGGGAGAGAGCGAGGCAGTGTCATTAGATTGGGATTGATACAGGGCTATCGGGAGAGATCGGGGCAGTGGGATTAGTTTCAGATTGATACAGGGCTATCGGGAGAGAGCGAGGCATTTGGAATAGTTTGGGATTGATACAGGGCTATCGGGAGAGGTCGGGGCAGTGTGATTAGTTTGGGATTGATACAGGGCTATGGGGTTTTGTATATTCCACATGTCCTGTGCTTGAAGTCTCTGACATTGGCCAGACATTGTTTAAGCATTTCATTGTCTTGGGCTGTTTACTATGAACACCTTTACCTGTTTCTGATCTACACAGGATGCAACTGATCAGAAAAACCTCCATTCAACAATGCGAATTCCTGTCTCTGCAAAGACATCATACTGTTCCACAATGCAGGAATGTCGCAAACAGCTTTTGATAGCTGCGATCAACTTTAACCATTCAAACCTTTCAGGTAAAGAAGCTTCTAGATTCCGAGCCACAAATTGAATCGTTTAAGACAAAAAGAATGTCACAGAAATGTGATTTATTGCTGTTATTTTACAATTTACAAATATACACACAATTTGTGTCACTGAATTATAAACAAAAAGCAGGCAAAGCTATGACTTAACAGAAATAAACACTAGTTTTTCTTCCTGGACAGCAAAACCAGTCAGACTGACTTGCAAATGTTTACTGATATGTTGACGTAAAGATTTATAATTTACCAATTTCGCTTCTAATGTTTTTCTCTCAAACATTCTCCACAATATTAATCCCTGCTCTTGTCACAAGGAGTGTTGAATTATTTTAGGTACTTTGCAATTAAAAGCAGGAAACAAACTTCATTATACTCACAAATTTTAATCTCCTATTTCAAACATTCAAACCAAATCGAATTGTACGTTATCACTTTAATCAAAGTATTTTCTGTGTCTCTCTCAATAAACAAAGAGTGGTTTCTTCTAAAGTAGCTTCCTGCAATTTTTATACATCATTACATAACTCTTGCTTCAATTAACACTCCACTAAATGTTTAAGAGGAAATCTATATTTACGTTATTCCTGCGACTTGTTAGGACTATCGAACGACAGACATTATAAAATGGTTTGTGTTTTTCCCCTTTCTTGGTTCTCTTCCTAAATGTCTTAATGGTATATTTTTAAAAAGTCATTAAAAAGTAATATGTAACTCCTACAAATCCTCCCCTACCTTCCCCCTCCTCAACACCATGGTTGCATGTTTGTGTAAAGCTACTCACTTCAGTCAATCACTCAAAATCAAATCTTGAGATATTTCAATTTGAAACATTTTAACCATTTCAGAGCTCTTTAAAAGCGTTTGGACTTCAAGACCTGGTTGAAACTTGTTTAGGTGAGGGGAAAATTGGCTTTTGCTTCAGTCTCTTCCAAAATCATGTTCGAAACTTAGGGGGAAAAAGTGTTTTTTACACTCATTTTTGGTGAAAAGTTCATTAAAAATCTTTAAATTCTTTCAAGTCTCACTGCAGCTTTGACAGAAGAAGTTGCTCCAAGTTTCTCCTTCCCCCTTCAATGCTGTCGTTAAACATCCGACAAAATAAAGTCTAATTCCAAACGGAGCTCCAATCAAAAAGTGAATAAAGTGGTTAAACTTCCGAAGAAGGCGGTGAGGTTATCTATCCCCAGCCTTGGCGATGAGTTGGGATCAGTTTTTGGAGATGTTGTTTCCTCTTTTTATGTTGCCGTTCCCTCCGTCTCTAAGACTCTGAGGTACAAACGGGGGCACAAACTATTTCCCTTTCTCGCAACATGATTTAAATAACCCTGGCTGATTTCCCTCTCTCTCTAACCCAGGGGTCACTGGACAATGATCAGGAGCAGGAACCCTGGCTGATTTCCCCTCTCTCTAACCCAGGGGACACTGGGCAGTGATCAGGAGCAGGAACCCTGGCTGATTTCACCTGTCTCTAACCCAGGGGACACTGGGCAGTGATCAGGAGCAGGAACCCTGGCTGATTTCCCCTCTCTCTAACCCAGGTGTCACTGGACAGAGATCAGGAGCAGGAACCCTGGCTGATTTCCCCTCTCTCTAACCCAGGGGTCACTGGACAGTGATCAGGAGCAGGATCCCAGGCTGATTTCCACTCTCTCTAACCCAGGGTTCACTGGGCAGTGATCAGGAGCAGGAACCCTGGCTGATTTCCCTCTCTCTCTAACGCAGGGGTCACTGGGCAGTGATCAGGAGCAGGAACCCTGGCTGATTTCCCCTCTCTCTAACCCAGGGGTCACTGGACTGTGATCAGGAGCATGAACCCTGGCTGATTTCCCTCTCTCTCAAACCCAGGGATCACTGGGCAGTGATCAGGAGCTGGAACCCTGGCTGATTTCCCCTCTCTCTAACCCAGGGGTCACTGGATAGTGATCAGGAGCAGGAACCCTGGCTGATTTCCCTCCCCCTCTAACCCAGGGGTCACTGGGCAGTGATCAGGAGCTGGAACCCTGGCTGATTTCCCCTCTCTCTAACCCAGGGATCTCTGGATAGTGATCAGGAGCAGGAACACTGGCAGATTTCCCCTCTCTAACCCAGGAGTCACTGGACAGTGATCAGGAGCATGAACCCTGGCTGATTTCCCCTCTCTCTCTAACCCAGGAGTCACTGGGCAGTGATCAGGAGCTGGAACCCTGGCTGATTTCCCCTCTCTCTAACCCAGGGATCTCTGGATAGTGATCAGGAGCAGGAACCCTGGCTGATTCCCCCTCTCTCTAAGCCAGGGGTCATTGGGCAGTGATCAGGAGCAGGTACCCTGGCTGATTTCCCCTCTCTCTAACCCAGGGGTCACTGGATAGTGATCAGGAGCATAAACCCTGGCTGATTTCCCCTCTCTCTAACCCAGGGGTCACTGGACAATGATCAGGAGCAGGAACCGTGGCTGATTTCCCCTCTCTCTAACTCAGGGGTCACTGGACAGTGATCAGGAGCAGGAACCCTGGCTGATTTCCCCTCTCTCTAACCCAGGGGTCACTGGACAGTGATCAGGAGCAGGAACCCTGGCTGAATTCCCCGCTCTCTAACCCAGTGGTCACTGGTCAGTGATCAGGAGCAGGAATCCTGGCTGATTTCCTCCTCTCTCTAACCCAGGAGTCACTGGGCAGTGATCAGGAGCAGGAACCCTGGCTGATTTCCCCTCTCTCTAACCCAGAGGTCACTGGGCAGTGATCAGGAACAGGAACCCTGGCTGATTTCCCCTCTCTCTAACCCAGGAGTCACTGGACAGTAATCAGGAGCAGGAACCCTGGCTGATTTCCCATCTCTCTGTAACCCATGGGTCACTGGACAGTGATCAGGAGCAGGAATCTTGGCTGATTTCCCCTCTCTCTAACACAGAGGTCACTGGATAGGGATCAGGAGCGGGATAAGCGTGGGATTGATCCGGGGCTATGGGGAGTGAGCGTGGCAGTGGGATTAGTTTGTGATTGATACAGGGCTAGAGGAGAGAGATGGGCAGTGGGATTAGTTTGGGATTGATACAGGGCTATGGGGAGAGAGCGGTGCAGTGGGATTAGTTTGGATATAACACAGGGCTATGGGGAGAAAGCGGGGCAGTGGGCTTACGTTGGGGATTGATACAGGGCTATGGGGAGAGAGCGGGGCAGTGGGAATTGTTTGGATACAACACAGGGCTATGGGGAGAAAGCAGGGCAGTGGACTTACGTTGTGGATTGATACAGGGCTATGGGGAGAGAGCGGGGCAGTGGGATTTGTTTGGGATTGATACAGGGCTATGCGGAGAAAGCGGGGCAGTGGGATTAATTTGGGGATTGATACAGGGCTATGGGGAGATGGGGCAGTGGGATTAGTTTGGATATAACACAGGGCTATGGGGAGAAAGCAGGCAGTGGGCTTACGTTGGGGATTGATACAGGGCTATGGGGAGAGAGCAGGGCAGTGGAAATAGTTTGTGATTGATACAGGGCTATGGGGAGAAAGCAGGGCAGTGGGATTAGTTTGGAGATTGATACACGGCTATGGGGAGAGAGCGCGGCGGTGGGATTAGGTTGGGGACTGATACAGGGCTATGGGGAGAGAGCGGGGCAGTGGGATTGGGTTGGCGATTGATAAAGGGCTAACAGGAGAGAGCAGGGCAGTGGGATTTGTTTGGGACTGAGACAGAGGGTTGTCAAGTAGCTGTTCCCAGTTCACTTTGGACAGATCCTGCCTTATTATATTAAAATCGGCCTGTTGTTTGCTAAATTTCCCCACTGAACTCATTGTTAATCTGCTTTATCAAAACGTGCCTGGATCTCCTGGTATATTTCAATACTGAACCTCGGTAGATTAAATAAAAGTGTTACCGTGATTTGATTTAAATGCAGAGGAGGGATTCACATGCGGATGAATGTTGGTCTGCAGATATCTGGGTACACCTTAGAAAAATGAAGCAAATAAAAGACAATTAAAGTCTGTTCTGGTTATTCTTACTGAGATTTGAATGAATTTTAGGCCGTGAGACTCACTGTCTTATACACAGGAGTGAAGGATTACATCAAACAAAGATAATGGCCCTGAAATCATGGTCTCCGTACCAACGACTTAGGCCTTGGTAGAGGCCCCGCAAGTTCCGTGTTTCCGTCTGCGCTGTGTATGCGCTGAATCCCCGGACTTGCAATCTATCAAGGTTTGCTACAGAATCGATAGAGTATAGCTCTCTTTAAACCAGCCCATCAAAAACTCCCAGGGCAGGAACAACACGGGTTAGATACAGAGTGAAGCTCCCTCTACACTGTCCCATCAAACACTCCCAAGGCAGGTACTGCACGGGTTAGATACAGAGTAAAGCTCCCTCTACGCTGTCCCATCAAACACTCCCAAGGCAGGTACAGCACGGGTTAGATATAGAGTAATGCTCCCTCTACACTGTCCCATCAAACACTCCCAAGGCAGCTACAGCACGGGTTAGATACAGACAAAAAGCTCCCTCTACACTGTCCCATCAAACACTCCCAAGGCAGGTACAGCACAGGTTAGATACAGAGTAAATGCTCCCTCTACACTGTCCCATCAAACACTCCCAAGGCAGGTACCGCACGGGTTAGATACAGACAAAAAGCTCCCTCTACACTGTCCCATCAAACACTCCCAAGGCAGGTGCTGCACGGGTTAGATATATATAGTAATGCTCCCTCTACACTGTCCTATCAAACACTCCCAGGGCTATGGGGAGAGAACGTGGCAGTGGGGTTAGTTTGGGAATGATGCAGGGCTATGGGCAGAGAGTGGGGCAGAGGGATTAGTTTGGAATAGATGCAGGGCTATTGGGAATAGTTTGGGATTGATGCAGGGCTATGGGGAGAGAGTGGGGCAGTGGGATTAGTTTGGGATTGATTCAGGGCTATGGGGAGAGAGCGGGGCAGTGGGATTAGATTGGGGATTGATACAGGGCTATGGGGAGTCAGCAGGGCAGTGGGATTAGTTTGGGGATTGATACAGGGTATGGGGAGAGAGCGGGGCAGTGGGATTAGTTTGGGGATTGATACAGGGCTATGGGGAGAGAGCATGGCAGTGGGATTAGTTTGGCGATTGATACAGGGCTATGGAGAGAGAGCGGGGCAGTGGGATTAGTTTGGGGATTGATACAGGGCTATGGGGAGAGAGCACGGCAGTGGGATTAGTTTGGGATTGATACAGGGCTATGGGGAGAGAGCGGGGCAGTGGGATTAGTTTGGGATTGATACAGGGCTATGGGGAGAGTGCGGGGCAGTGGGATTAGTTTGGGATTGATACAGGGCTATGGGGAGAGAGCGGGGCAGTTGGATTAGTTTGGGATTGATAAAGGGCTATGGGGAGAGAGCGGGACAGTGGGATTAGTTTTGGGGATTGATACAGGGCTATGGGGAGAGAGCGGGGCAGTGCGATTAGTTTGGGATTGATGCAGGACTATGGGAAGAGAGCGGGGCAATGGGATTAGTTTAGGGTTGATGTAGGGCTATGGGGGGAGAGCGGGGCAGTGGGATTAGTTTGGGGATTGATACAGGGCTATGGGGAGAGAGCGGGGCAGTGGAATTAGTTTGGGGATTGAAACAGGGCTATGGGGAGAGAGCGGGGCAGTGGGATTAGTTTGGGGATTGAAACAGGGCTATGGGGAGAGTGCGGGGCAGTGGGATTAGTTTGGGATTGATACAGGGCTATGGGGAGAGAGCGGGGCTGTGGGAATCGTTTGCGATTGATACAGGGCTATTGGGAGAGAGTGGGGCAGTGGGAATAGTTTGGGATTGATACATGGCTATGGGGAGAGAGCGGAGCAGTGAGAATAGTTTAGGGATGGATACAGGGCTACGGGGAGAGTGCGGGTCAGTGGGATTAGTTTGATGATTGATACAGGGCTATCGAGAGATCGGGGCAGTGGGATTAGTTTGAGATTGAAACAGGGTTATGGGGGGAGAGCGGGGCAGTGGGATTAGTTTGGGGATTGATACAGGGCTATGGGGAGAGAGCGGGGCAGTGGGAATAGTTTAGGGATGGATACAGGGCTACGGGGAGAGTGCGGGTCAGTGGGATTAGTTTGATGATTGATACAGGGCTATCGAGAGATCGGGGCAGTGGGATTAGTTTGAGATTGAAACAGGGCTATCGGGAGAGCGAGGCATTGGGAATAGTTTGGGATTGATACAGGGCTATTGGGAGAGATCGGGGCAGTGTGATTAGTTTGGGATTGATACAGGGTTATGGGGAGAGAGCGGGGCAGTGGGATTAGTTTGGGATTGATACAGGGCTATGGGGAGAGAGTGGGGCTGTGGGATTAGTTTGCGATTGATACAGGGCTATTGGGAGAGAGCGGGGCAGTGGGAATAGTTTGGGATTGATGCAGGGCTATTGGGAGAGATCGGGGCAGTGTGATTAGTTTGGGATTGATACAGGGCTATGGGGAGAGAGCGGGGCAGTGGGATTAGTTTGGGGATTGATACAGGGCTATGGGGAAAGAGCGGGGAAGTGGTATTAGTTTGGGATTGATGCAGGACTATGGGGAGAGAGCGGGGCAGTGGGATTGTTTTGGTGATTGATACAGGGCTATCGGGAGAGAGCGAGGCAGTGTCATTAGATTGGGATTGATACAGGGCTATCGGGAGAGATCGGGGCAGTGGGAATGGTTTGGGATTGATACAGGGCTATCGGGAGAGATCGGGGCAGTGTGATTAGTTTGGGATTGATTCAGGGCTATGGGGGGAGAGCAGGGCAGTGGGATTAGTTTGGGATCAAGACAGAGCTATGGGGGGAAAGCGAGGCAGTGGGCTTACGTTGGGGATTGATACAGGGCTAACAGGAGAGAGCAGGGCAGTGGGATTTGTTTGGGACTGAGACAGAGGGTTGTCAAGTAGCTGTTCCCAGTTCACTTTGGACAGATCCTGCCTTATCATATTAAAATCGGCCTGTTGTTTGCTAAATTTCCCCACTGAACTCATTGTTAATCTGCTTTATCAAAACGTGCCTGGATCTCCTGGTATATTTCAATACTGAACCTCGGTAGATTAAATAAAAGTGTTACCGTGATTTGATTTAAATGCAGAGGAGGGATTCACATGCGGATGAATGTTGGTCTGCAGATATCTGGGTACACCTTAGAAAAATGAAGCAAATAAAAGACAATTAAAGTCTGTTCTGGGTATTCTTACTGAGATTTGAATGAATTTTAGGCGGTGAGACTCACTGTCTTATACACAGGAGTGAATGATTACATCAAACAAAGATAATGGCCCTGAAATCATGGTCTCCGTACCAACGACTTAGGCCTTGGTAGAGGCCCCGCAAGTTCCATGTTTCCGTCTGCGCTGCGTATGCGCTGAATCCCCGGACTTGCAATCTAGCAAGGTTTGCTACAGAATCGATAGAGTAAAGCTCTCTTTAAACCAGCCCATCAAAAACTCCCAGGGCAGGAACAACACGGGTTAGATACAGAGTGAAGCTCCCTCTACACTGTCCCATCAAACACTCCCAAGGCAGGTACTGCACGTGTTAGATACAGAGTAAAGCTCCCTCTACGCTGTCCCATCAAACACTCCCAAGGCAGGTACAGCACGGGTTAGATATAGAGTAATGCTCCCTCTACACTGTCCCATCAAACACTCCCAAGGCAGGTACCGCACGGGTTAGATACAGACAAAAAGCTCCCTCTACGCTGTCCCATCAAACACTCCCAGGGCTATGGGGAGAGAACGTGGCAGTGGGGTTAGTTTGGGAATGATGCAGGGCTATGGGCAGAGAGTGGGGCAGAGAGATTAGTTTGGAATTGATGCAGGGCTATTGGGAAAAGTTTGGGATTGATGCAGGGCTATGGCGAGAGAGTGGGGCAGTGGGATTAGTTTGGGATTGATTCAGGGCTATGGGGGGAGAGCAGGGCAGTGGGATTAGTTTGGGATCAAGACAGAGCTATGGGGGGAAAGCGAGGCAGTGGGATTAGTTTGGGATTGATACAGGGCTATGGGGAGAGAGCGGGGCAGTGGGATTAGATTGGGGATTGATACAGGGCTATGGGGAGTCAGCAGGGCAGTGGGATTAGTTTGGGGATTGATACAGGGTATGGGGAGAGAGCGGGGCAGTGGGATTAGTTTGGGGATTGATACAGGGCTATGGGGAGAGAGCAGAGCAGTGGGATTAGTTTGGGGATTGATACAGGGCTATGGGGAGAGAGCGGGGCAGTGGGATTAGTTTGGGGATTGATACAGGGCTATGGGGAGAGAGCAGGGCAGTGGGATTAGTTTGGGATTGATACAGGGCTATGGGGAGAGAGCAGGGCAGTGGGATTAGTTTGGGATTGATACAGGGCTATGGGGAGAGAGCGGGGCAGTGGGATTAGTTTGGGATTGATACAGGGCTATGGGGAGAGAGCGGGGCAGTGGGATTAGTTTGGGGATTGAAACAGGGCTATGGGGGGAGAGCGGGGCATTGGGATTAGTTTGGGATTGATACAGGGCTATCGGGAGTGAGCGGGGCACTGGGATTAGTTTGGGATTGATACAGGGCTATGGGGAGTGAGCGGGGCAGTGGGATTAGTTTGCGGATTGATACAGGGCTATGGGGAGAGAGCGGGGCAGTGGGATTAGTTTGGGGATTGATACGGGGCTATGGGGAGAGAGCGGGGCAGTTTGATTAGTTTGGGGATTGATACAGGGCTATGGAGAGAGCGGGGCAGTGGGATTAGTTTGGGATTGATACAGGGCTATGGGGAGAGAGCGGGGCAGTGGGATTAGTTTGGGATTTGATACAGGGCTATGGGGAGAGAGCTGGGCAGTGGGATTAGTTTGGGTTTGATACAGGGCTATGGGGAGAGAGCGGGGCAGTGTGATTAGTTTGGGATTGATACAGGACTATGGGAAGAGAGCGCGGCAGTGGGATTAGTTTAGGATTGATGTAGGGCTATGGGGGGAGAGCGGGGCAGTGGGATTAGTTTGGGATTGATACAGGGCTATGGGGAGAGAGCGGGGCAGTTGGATTAGTTTGGGATTGATAAAGGGCTATGGGGAGAGAGCGGGACAGTGGGATTAGTTTTGGGGATTGATACAGGGCTATGGGGAGAGAGCGGGGCAGTGTGATTAGTTTGGGATTGATGCAGGACTATGGGAAGAGAGCGGGGCAATGGGATTAGTTTAGGGTTGATGCAGGGCTATGGGGGGAGAGCGGGGCAGTGGGATTAGTTTGGGGATTGATACAGGGCTATGGGGAGAGAGCGGGGCAGTGGGATTAGTTTGGGGATTGAAACAGGGCTATGGGGAGAGAGCGGGGCAGTGGGATTAGTTTGGGGATTGAAACAGGGCTATGGGGAGAGTGCGGGGCAGTGGGATTGTTTTGGTGATTGATACAGGGCTATCGGGAGAGAGCGAGGCAGTGTCATTAGATTGGGATTGATACAGGGCTATCGGGAGAGATCGGGGCAGTGGGATTAGTTTCAGATTGATACAGGGCTATCGGGAGAGAGCGAGGCATTGGGAATAGTTTGGGATTGATACAGGGCTATCGGGAGAGGTCGGGGCAGTGTGATTAGTTTGGGATTGATACAGGGCTATGGGGTTTTGTATATTCCACATGTCCTGTGCTTGAAGTCTCTGACATTGGCCAGACATTGTTTAAGCATTTCATTGTCTTGGGCTGTTTACTATGAACACCTTTACCTGTTTCTGATCTACACAGGATGCAACTGATCAGAAAAACCTCCATTCAACAATGCGAATTCCTGTCCCTGCAAAGACATCATACTGTTCCACAATGCAGGAATGTCGCAAACAGCTTTTGATAGCTGCGATCAACTTTAACCATTCAAACCTTTCAGGTAAAGAAGCTTCTAGATTCCGAGCCACAAATTGAATCGTTCAAGACAGAAAGAATGTCACAGAAATGTGATTTATTGCTGTTATTTTACAATTTACAAATATACACACAATTTGTGTCACTGAATTATAAACAAAAAGCAGGCAAAGCTATGACTTAACAGAAATAAACACTAGTTTTTCTTCCTGGACAGCAAAACCAGTCAGACTGAATTGCAAATGTTTACTGATATGTTGACGTAAAGATTTATAATTTACCAATTTCGCTTCTAATGTTTTTCTCTCAAACATTCTCCACAATATTAATCCCTGCTCTTGTCACAAGGAGTGTTGAATTATTTTAGGTACTTTGCAATTTAAAGCAGGAAACAAACTTCATTATACTCACAAATTTTAATCTCCTATTTCAAACATTCAAACCAAATCGAATTGTACGTTATCACTTTAATCAAAGTATTTTCTGTGTCTCTCTCAATAAACAAAGAGTGGTTTCTTCTAAAGTAGCTTCCTGCAATTTTTATACATCATTACATAACTCTTGCTTCAATTAACACTCCACTAAATGTATAAGAGGAAATCTATATTTACGTTATTCCTGCGACTTGTTAGGACTATCGAACGACAGACATTATAAAATGGTTTGTGTTTTTCCCCTTTCTTGGTTCTCTTCCTAAATGTCTTAATGGTATATTTTTAAAAAGTCATTAAAAAGTAATATGTAACTCCTACAAATCCTCCCCTACCTTCCCCCTCCTCAACACCATGGTTGCATGTTTGTGTAAAGCTACTCACTTCAGTCAATCACTCAAAATCAAATCTTGAGATATTTCAATTTGAAACATTTTAACCATTTCAGAGCTCTTTAAAAGCGTTTGGACTTCAAGACCTGGTTGAAATTGTTTAGGTGAGGGGAAAATTGGCTTTTGCTTCAGTCTCTTCCAAAATCATGTTCGAAACTTAGGGGGAAAAAGTGTTTTTTACACTCATTTTTGGTGAAAAGTTCATTAAAAATCTTTAAATTCTTTCAAGTCTCACTGCAGCTTTGACAGAAGAAGTTGCTCCAAGTTTCTCCTTCCCCCTTCAATGCTGTCGTTAAACATCCGACAAAATAAAGTCTAATTCCAAACGGAGCTCCAATCAAAAAGTGAATAAAGTGGTTAAACTTCCTAAGAAGGCGGCGAGGTTATCTATCCCCAGCCTTGGCGATGAGTTGGGATCAGTTTTTGGAGATGTTGTTTCCTCTTTTTCTGTTGCCGTTCCCTCCGTCTCTAAGACTCTGAGGTACAAACGGGGGCACAAACTATTTCCCTTTCTCGCAACATGATTTAAATAACCCTGGCTGATTTCCCTCTCTCTCTAACCCAGGGGTCACTGGACAATGATCAGGAGCAGGAACCCTGGCTGATTTCCCTCTCTCTCTAACCCAGGGGTCACTGGACAATGATCAGGAGCAGGAACCCTGGCTGATTTCCACTCTCTCTAACCCAGGGTTCACTGGGCAGTGATCAGGAGCAGGAACCCTGGCTGATTTCCCTCTCTCTCTAACCCAGGGGTCACTGGGCAGTGATCAGGAGCAGGAACCCTGGCTGATTTCCCCTCTCTCTAACCCAGGGGTCACTGGATAGTGATCAGGAGCATGAACCCTGGCTGATTTCCCCTCTCTCTAACCCAGGGGTCACTGGACTGTGATCAGGAGCATGAACCCTGGCTGATTTCCCTCTCTCTCTAACCCAGGGATCACTGGGCAGTGATCAGGAGCTGGAACCCTGGCTGATTTCCCCTCTCTCTAACCCAGGGGTCACTGGATAGTGATCAGGAGCATGAACCCTGGCTGATTTCCCCTCTCTCTAACCCAGGGGTCACTGGGCAGTGATCAGGAGCAGGAACCCTGGCTGATTTCCCTCCCCCTCTAACCCAGGGGTCACTGGGCAGTGATCAGGAGCTGGAACCCTGGCTGATTTCCCTCTCTCTCTAACCCAGGGGTCACTGGACAATGATCAGGAGCAGGAACCCTGGCTGATTTCCCTCTCTCTCTAACCCAGGGGTCACTGGACAATGATCAGGAGCAGGAACCCTGGCTGATTTCCACTCTCTCTAACCCAGGGTTCACTGGGCAGTGATCAGGAGCTGGAACCCTGGCTGATTTCCCCTCTCTCTAACCCAGGGGTCACTGGATAGTGATCAGGAGCATGAACCCTGGCTGATTTCCCCTCTCTCTAACCCAGGGGTCACTGGGCAGTGATCAGGAGCAGGAACCCTGGCTGATTTCCCTCCCCCTCTAACCCAGGGGTCACTGGGCAGTGATCAGGAGCTGGAACCCTGGCTGATTTCCCCTCTCTCTAACCCAGGGATCTCTGGATAGTGATCAGGAGCAGGAACCCTGGCTGATTTCCCCTCTCTCTAACCCAGGGGTCACTGGACAGTGATCAGGAGCAGGAACCCTGGCTGATTTCCCCTCTCTCTCTAACCCAGGGGTCACTGGGCAGCGATCAGGAGCAGGAACCCTGGCTGATTTCACCTGTCTTTCTAACCCAGAGGTCACTGGACTGTGATCAGGAGCAGGAACCCTGGCTGATTTCCCCTCTCTCTAACCCAGGGGTCACTGGATAGTGATCAGGAGCATGGACCCTGGCTGATTTCCCCTCTCTCTCTAACTCAGGGGCCACTGGGCAGTGATCTGGAGCAGGAACCCTGGCTGATTTCCCCTCTCTCTAACTCAGGGGTCACTCGACTGTGATCAGGAGCAGGAACCCTGGCTGATTTCACCTCTCTCTCTAACCCAGGGGTCACTGGACAGTGATCAGGAGCAGGAACCCTGGCTGATTTCCCTCTCTCTAACCCAGGGGTCACTGGACAGCGATGAGGAGCAGGAACCCTGGCTGATTCCCCCTCTCTCTAAGCCAGGGGTCATTGGGCAGTGATCAGGAGCAGGTACCCTGGCTGATTTCCCCTCTCTCTAACCCAGGGGTCACTGGATAGTGACCAGGAGCATAAACCCTGGCTGATTTCCCCTCTCTCTAACCCAGGGGTCACTGGACAATGATCAGGAGCAGGAACCGTGGCTGATTTCCCCTCTCTCTAACTCAGGGGTCACTGGACAGTGATCAGGAGCAGGAACCCTGGCTGATTTCCCCTCTCTCTAACCCAGGGGTCACTGGACAGTGATCAGGAGCAGGAACCCTGGCTGAATTCCCCGCTCTCTAACCCAGTGGTCACTGGTCAGTGATCAGGAGCAGGAATCCTGGCTGATTTCCTCCTCTCTCTAACCCAGGAGTCACTGGGCAGTGATCAGGAGCAGGAACCCTGGCTGATTTCCCCTCTCTCTAACCCAGGGGTCACTGGGCAGTGATCAGGAACAGGAACCCTGGCTGATTTCCCCTCTCTCTAACCCAGGAGTCACTGGACAGTAATCAGGAGCAGGAACCCTGGCTGATTTCCCATCTCTCTCTAACCCATGGGTCACTGGACAGTGATCAGGAGCAGCAATCTTGGCTGATTTCCCCTCTCTCTAACACAGAGGTCACTGGATAGTGATCAGGAGCGGGATAAGCGTGGGATTGATCCGGGGCTATGGGGAGTGAGCGTGGCAGTGGGATTAGTTTGTGATTGATACAGGGCTAGAGGAGAGAGCTGGGCAGTGGGATTAGTTTGGGATTGATACAGGGCTATGGGGAGAGAGCGGTGCAGTGGGATTAGTTTGGATATAACACAGGGCTATGGGGAGAAAGCGGGGCAGTGGGCTTATGTTGGGGATTGATACAGGGCTATGGGGAGAGAGCGGGGCAGTGGGAATTGTTTGGATACAACACAGGGCTATGGGGAGAAAGCAGGGCAGTGGACTTACGTTGTGGATTGATACAGGGCTATGGGGAGAGAGCGGGGCAGTGGGATTTGTTTGGGATTGATACAGGGCTATGGGGAGAAAGCGGGGCAGTGGGATTAATTTGGGGATTGATACAGGGCTATGGGGAGATGGGGCAGTGGGATTAGTTTGGATATAACACAGGGCTATGGGGAGAAAGCAGGCAGTGGGCTTACGTTGGGGATTGATACAGGGCTATGGGGAGAGAGCAGGGCAGTGGAAATAGTTTGTGATTGATACAGGGCTATGGGGAGAAAGCAGGGCAGTGGGATTAGTTTGGAGATTGATACAGGGCTATGGGGAGAGAGCGCGGCAGTGGGATTAGGTTGGGGACTGATACAGGGCTATGGGGAGAGAGCGGGGCAGTGGGATTAGGTTGGCGATTGATAAAGGGCTAACAGGAGAGAGCAGGGCAGTGGGATTTGTTTGGGACTGAGACAGAGGGCTGTCAAGTAGCTGTTCCCAGTTCACTTTGGACAGATCCTGCCTTATCATATTAAAATCGGCCTGTTGTTTGCTAAATTTCCCCACTGAACTCATTGTTAATCTGCTTTATCAAAACGTGCCTGGAAATCCTGGTATATTTCAATACTGAACCTCGGTAGATTAAATAAAAGTGTTACCGTGATTTGATTTAAATGCAGAGGAGGGATTCACATGCGGATGAATGTTGGTCTGCAGATATCTGGGTACACCTTAGAAAAATGAAGCAAATAAAAGACAATTAAAGTCTGTTCTGGTTATTCTTACTGAGATTTGAATGAATTTTAGGCCGTGAGACTCACTGTCTTATACACAGGAGTGAAGGATTACATCAAACAAAGATAATGGCCCTGAAATCATGGCCTCCGTACCAACGACTTAGGCCTTGGTAGAGGCCCCGCAAGTTCCGTGTTTCCGTCTGCGCTGTGTATGCGCTGAATCCCCGGACTTGCAATCTATCAAGGTTTGCTACAGAATCGATAGAGTAAAGCTCTCTTTAAACCAGCCCATCAAAAACTCCCAGGGCAGGAACAACACGGGTTAGATACAGAGTGAAGCTCCCTCTACACTGTCCCATCAAACACTCCCAAGGCAGGTACTGCACGGGTTAGATACAGAGTAAAGCTCCCTCTACGCTGTCCCATCAAACACTCCCAAGGCAGGTACAGCACGGGTTAGATATAGAGTAATGCTCCCTCTACACTGTCCCATCAAACACTCCCAAGGCAGGTACCGCACGGGTTAGATACAGACAAAAAGCTCCCTCTACGCTGTCCCATCAAACATTCCCAAGGCAGGTGCTGCACGGGTTAGATATATATACTAATTCTCCCTCTACACTGTCCCATCAAACACTCCCAGGGCTATGGGGAGAGAACGTGGCAGTGGGGTTAGTTTGGGAATGATGCAGGGCTATGGGCAGAGAGTGGGGCAGAGGGATTAGTTTGGAATTGATGCAGGGCTATTGGGAAAAGTTTGGAATTGATGCAGGGCTATGGCGAGAGAGTGGGGCAGTGGGATTAGTTTGGGATTGATTCAGGGCTATGGGGGGAGAGCATGGCAGTGGGATTAGTTTGGGATCAAGACAGAGCTATGGGGGGAAAGCGAGGCAGTGGGATTAGTTTGGGATTGATACAGGGCTATGGGGAGAGAGCGGGGCAGTGGGATTAGATTGGGGATTGATACAGGGCTATGGGGAGTCAGCAGGGCAGTGGGATTAGTTTGGGGATTGATACAGGGTATGGGGAGAGAGCGGGGCAGTGGGATTAGTTTGGGGATTGATACAGGGCTATGGGGAGAGAGCAGGGCAGTGGGATTAGTTTGGGATTGATACAGGGCTATGGGGAGAGAGCAGGGCAGTGGGATTAGTTTGGGATTGATACAGGGCTATGGGGAGAGAGCTGGGCACTGGGATTAATTTGGGGATTGAAACAGGGCTATGGGGAGAGAGCGGGGCATTGGGATTAGTTTGGGATTGATACATTACTATGGGGAGAGAGTGGGGCTTTGGGATTAGTTTTGGATTGATACAGGGCTATCGGGAGTGAGCGGGGCACTGGGATTAGTTTGTGATTGATACAGGGCTATGGGGAGTGAGCGGGGCAGTGGGATTAGTTTGCGGATTGATACAGGGCTATGGTGAGAGAGCGGGGCAGTGGGATTAGTTTGGGGATTGATACAGGGCTATGGGGAGAGAGCGGGGCAGTTTGATTAGTTTGGGGATTGATACAGCGCTATGGAGAGATCGGGGCAGTGGGATTAGTTTGAGATTGAAACAGGGCTATCGGGAGAGCGAGGCATTGGGAATAGTTTGGGATTGTTACAGGGCTATTGGGAGAGATCGGGGCAGTGTGATTAGTTTGGGATTGATACAGGGTTATGGGGAGAGAGCGGGGCAGTGTGATTAGTTTGGGGATTGATGCAGGGCTATGGGGAGAGAGCGGGGCAGTGTGATTAGTTTGGGATTGATACAGGGCTATGGGGAAGAGTGCGGGGCAGTGGGATTAGTTTGGGATTGATACAGGGCTATGGGGAGAGAGCGGGGCTGTGGGATTAGTTTGCGATTGATACAGGGCTATTGGGAGAGCGACGCGTCTGACTTTGCCCTGGCCGCTACCCTCAATCAGGCGGGGAGACCCGTGGCCTTCTTTTCACGAACCCTCCAAGGCCCGGAGACCAGACACTCCGCTGTTGAGAAGGAGGCCCAGGCGATTGTGGAGGCTGTGCGTCATTGGAGGCACTACCTGGCCGGAAAACGATTTACCCTGCTCACTGACCAGCGTTCAGTTGCTTTTATGTTTAACAACAAGCAGAGGGGCAAAATCAAAAATGACAAGATCTTGAGGTGGAGAATCGAACTTTCCACCTGCAACTACGAGATCTTGTACCGGCCCGGGAAGCTAAATGAACCCCCGGATGCGCTATCGCGTGGCACCTGCGCCAGCGCGCAGATCGATAGACTGCGGGCCCTCCACAATGACCTCTGCCACCCGGGGGTCACCAGGTTCTTCCACTTCATCAAGGCCCGCAACCTGCCTTACTCTATTGAGGAGGTCAGGACCATGACCAGGAACTGCCAAGTCTGCGCTGAGTGCAAACCGCACTTTTATAGACCAGACAGGGCCCACCTGATAAAAGCCACTCGCCCCTTCGAGCGCCTGAGCGTCGATTTTAAAGGGCCTCTCCCCTCCTCCGACCGCAATGTGTACTTCCTCAATATTATTGATGAGTACTCCCGTTTCCCGTTCGCCTTCCCCTGCCCGGACATGACCAGTGCCACGGTCATTAAATGTCTGAACAACCTCTTCACCCTGTTCGGCTTCCCCAGCTATATCCATAGCGACCGGGGCTCATCGTTTATGAGCGACGAACTCCGTCAGTACCTGCTAACTAGGGGTATTGCCACAAGCAGGACCACCAGTTACAACCCCCGGGGGAACGGACAGGTGGAAAGAGAAAATGCGACAGTTTGGAAGGCCGTCCTGCTAGCCTTAAAGTCTAGGGGCCTTCCAACCTCCCGCTGGCAGGATGTGCTCCCCGATGCGCTCCACTCTATTCGGTCACTGCTCTGCACTGCCACTAATGCCACCCCTCATGAGAAAATGTTTGTCTTCCCAAGGAAGTCCACATCGGGGACATCGCTACCGCCATGGCTGACGTCCCCAGGGCCGGTCCTACTGAGAAGACACGTGAGGACCCATAAAACGGACCCCCTGGTCGAGAGGGTCGACCTCCTCCACGCCAACCCCCAGTATGCTTACATCGCATACCCGGACGGGCGGGAGGACACAGTCTCCATAAGAGACCTTGCACCCTCAGGGGCCGCAGTAACCCACTACCCACTACCACCCCCCCCCCACGATCCGATATCCAGCCCCAGCAGACGGCAGGCCTGGGCCCCGCGACCCGCTCGACATCTACGAGGACGACACGCCTGTGCCACAGCCTACGCTGGACTCGACGCCGGAAACTTCACTACCCCTGCCGTCGCCACGCCGATCACAGTGGCAGACAAGACCTCCGGAGAGACTCCAATACACTAACTTTTAATACACTTCACCCCGCCGGACTCAATTTTAAACAAGGGGTGAATGTGGTAAACCACTGTTTGTATTCCTGTTTGTCCTGTTTGTATTCCACTGTGTACATGCCTGGACATGCCTCGGCTGACTCCTCCCACAGGTCCTTGTATAAAGGTGACTGCTCCCCAGCCCTTGGTATCCTGGACCGGTCGACCACGCGAGGCAGACCTCCATTCTGTTGTTAATAAAAGCCTTTAGTTACTCTTCTAACTCTCAGTCTTTTATGAGTAATTGATAGCGCATCAATCTTGTACCGGCCAGGGAAACTCAACGAACCCTCAGACGCTCTATCACGAGGCACATGCGCCACCGCGCAGATCAATAGACTACGGGGCCTCCACAACGACCTCTGCCACCCGGGGGTCACCAGGTTCTTCCATTTCATTAAGGGCCGCAACCTGCCTTACTCCATCGAGGAGGTCAGGACCATGACCAGGAGCTGCCCAGTCTGTGCAGAGTGCAAGCCGCGCTTCTATAGGCCTGACAGAGCAAACCTGATCAAGGCCACCCGCCCTTTTGAGCGCCTGAGTATCGACTTTAAAGGGCCCCTCCCCTCCTCTGACCGCAATGTGTACTTCCTCAACATAGTTGATGAGTACTCCCGTTTCCCTTTTGCCATCCCCTGCCCGGACATGACCACCGCTACGGTCATTAAATGCCTGCACAACCTCTTTGCTCTGTTCGGTTTTCCCAGCTATATTCATAGCGACCGGGGCTCGTCCTTCATGAGCGACGAACTCCGTCAGTACCTGCTCATGAGAGGTATTGCCTCAAGCCGGACCACCAGCTACAACCCCCGGGGGAACGGACAGGTTGAAAGAGAGAACGCGACGGTCTGGAAGGCGGCCCTCCTAGCCTTAAAATCTAGGGGCCTTCCGACCTCCCGTTGGCAGGATGTCCTACCCGATGCGCTCCACTCCATCCGGTCACTGCTGTGTACAGCCACCAACGCAACCCCCCATGAGCGAATGTTTGTTTTTTCCCGGAGGTCCACATCCGGTAACTCACTACCACACTGGCTGACGTCCCCAGGGCCCGTCCTGCTGAGGAAGCATGTAAGGTCCCACAAAACGGCTCCCCTGGTAGAGAAGGTTCACCTCCTCCATGCCAACCCCCAGTACGCCTACGTGGCATACCCGGACGGGCGGGAGGATACAGTCTCCATTAGAGATCTGGCACCCTCGGGGTCCACTGACCCGCCACCATTGCCCCCCACCACGACCCCCTCCGACACGGCCCAAAATTCAGTAGACCCAATTCTCACCCCTGTCCATTCCACCCCAGTAGACGGCATGCCGCGCCCCCAGGACCAGCCGGAGCCCACTCGCCCACCCAACACCAAAGGGGACGATACGCCGGTGCTGGACCCCGCTCAAGACGCGTCGTGGGAAGCTGTACCATCGCAACCGTCGCCACGAAGATCTCGACGGCAAACGAGGCCGCCCGACAGACTCGCCTACTCGAACTTTTGATACACTTCACCCCGCCGGACTTAATTTTAAACGAGGGGTGAATGTGGTAAACCACTGTAGTTCACTGTGTTCACTGTTGTTGTTGTTGTTGTTGTCGTTCACTCTTGTTTCACTGTTGTGCCTGACTATGCCTCAGCTGACTCCGCCCCTGGGCTACTGAGTATAAGAGCGGCCGCATGGCAGCTCCTGGCATTCGGTCGTCCACTAGAGGCATAGTCCTGATCTGTCTGAAGTGCAATTCAGTAGTTAATAAAAGCCTGTTGTTCTGAACTCTGCCCAGCCTTTTATTAGAATTGATAGCGCATCAAAACCCTAAACCAGAACACCAACATCTGTTGGTGTCAGCCACTTGAGATCTATCGGAATTAATGGAGACATGGATTTAAACTTTCTATGTAGCTCCTGAGGCTTCTGCGTTCAGCACTGCAGACCTTGAAGATGAAAAGCTGAGCCAAGTTGCCGTGTATTGTAAACAAAATGCCCAGCAGCATCAAACTGTAAATACTACCCCTTGCTGTGACAATCTGTTTCTCTTTAGGTAAAGCTTATAGGTTTAGGCCAGATTTTTGGTGACGTGAATCAGTCACGTTTTGATTTTATTGCATGAGATTCTGGGATTTTTAAATTGCTGGTTGTGTTCACATCCCTCTTCCATGGTAAACATTTTCCCCAGTTAAGTCTGAACTCTAATTATCCCAATCTATCCAACACTTGAGCACTGCTCCCATATGTGAGAGGATATTCCAGTGAGAAAGAAAGACTCTTGAGAGAAGGATGAATCATCCGTCTCTAACTAAGGAAGTAAAGGATGGTATCAGATTGAAAAGAAAAGTATTCAATGTTGCGAAGAATAGCGAAAGGCCAGAGGTTTGGGAAATTTGAAAAAAACAGCAAATGGCGACTAAAAAAGTGATAGAGAAGATAGCTTATGAGAGTAAACTAGCAGGAAATATAAAAACAGACAGTAAGAGCTTCTACAGGTATATAAAAAGGAAGAGAGTAGCTAAAGTAAACGTTGGTCCCCTAGAGGATGAGTCTGGGGAATTAATAATGGGAAACGGAAATGGCGGAGACCTTGAACAAATATTTTGTATCGGTCTTCATGGCAGAAGACATTAAAAGCATCCCAATAATGGACAATCAAGGGGCTATTGGGGTGGGGTGGGGTGGGGTTAAAACAATCACTAGAGAGAAAGTACTAGGCAAACTAATGGGAGTAAAGGTGGACAAGTCATCTGGACCTGATGGCCTGCATCCTAGGGTCTTAAAAGAGGTGGCTGCAGAGATAGTGGATGCATTGGTTGTAATCTACCAAAATTCCCTGAATTCTGGAGGTCCTAGCGGACTGGAAATCCACAAATGTAATGCCCCTATTTAAGAAAGGAGGGAGACAGAAAGCAGGCAACTATCGACCAGTTAGCCTAACATCTGTCATTGGGAAAATGCTGGAGTCCATCATTAAGGAAGTGATAGCACGACATTTAGAAAATCACAAAACAGTCCAGCAGAGTCAGCATGGTTTTATGAAAGGGAAATCATGTTTGACAAATTTGCTGGAGTTCTTTGAGGATGTAATGAGTAGGGTGGATAAAGGGGAACCAGTAGATGTGTATTTGGATTTCCAGAAGGCATTTGATAAGGTGCCATATAAAAGGATACTACACAAGATAAGAGCTCATGGGGTTGGGGGTAATGTATTAGCATGGATAGAGGATTGGCTAACTAACAGAAAACAGAGAGTCTGGATAAATGGGTCATTTTTAGGTTGGCAAACTAACTAGTGGGGTGCTGCAGGGATCGGTGCTGGGGCCTCAATTATTTACAATCTATATTAATGACGTGGATGAAGGGACCGAGTGTAATGTAGCCAAATTTGCTTATGATTCAAAGATAGGTGGGAAAGCAAATTGTGTGGAGCATGCAAAGTATCTCCAAAGGAATATAGACAGGCTAAGTGAGTGGGGAAAAAATCTGGCAGATGGAATTTAATGTCAGAAAATGCGAGGTTATCCACTTCGGTAGGAAAAATAAACAAGCAAATTATTATTTAAATGGGGAGAGATTACAAAATTCTGAGGTACAGAGGGATCGGGGGGTGGGGGGTCACTGTACATGAATCACAAAAGGTTAGCACGCAAGTACAGCAAGTAATTAGGAAGGCAAATGGAGTGTTGGCCTTTATTGCAAAGGGAATGGAGTATAAAAGTAGGGAAGTCTTGTTACAACTGCACAGGGTGTTGGTGAGACCACACCGGGAGTACTGCGTACAGTTTTGGTCTCCTTATTTAAGGAAGGATATACTTGCATTGGAGGCAGTTCAGAGAAGGTTCACGAGGTTGATTCCGGAGATGAAGGGGTTGTCTTATGAGGAAAGGTTGGGCCTTAACTCATTGGAGTTTAGAAGAATGAGAGGGGATCTTATTGAAATATATAAGATTCTGAAGGGGCTTGATAGAGTAGATACAGAGAGGATGTTTCACCTTGTGGGGGAATCTAGAACTAGGGGGCATAATTTCAGAATAAGGGGAAACTCATTTAAATCAGAAATGAGGAGGAATTCCTTCTCCCAGAGGGTCGTGAATCTTTGGAATTCTCTTCCCGAGCGAGCTGTGGAGGCTGGGTCATTGAATATATTTAAGGTGGAGATAGACAGATTTTTGAATGGTAAGGGAGTCGAGGGTTACGGGGAGCAGGCAGGGAAGTGGAGTTGAGCCCAAGATCAGATCAGCCATGATCTTATTGAATGGCGGAGCAGGCTCGAGGGGCCGAATGGCCGACTCCTGCTCCTACATCTTATGTTCTTATGTTTTTATATGTAGGATCTTCTGACACCAGGGAAAGGTACAAGTAAAAAAGTCTGATATTCAATCTGTCTCTTTAGTTTACAGTGTTGGTCTCGGTCTCTCGCCTTGATCAATAATTCTATGTCCTGTGCTGCTCTGAGCTTCTTTAGTTCTTCCTTAGATGAACACGTGCTGTCCTACACACTACTTCTCGTCCTGCATCTTTGTAAATCAAGACTCATTGCACGGTCTCATTATCTCATTCTTTCCCAGGACCTCCTCACTTCTGTAATACTTTTCTTTACCAGAATCTCCCAGCATTGAAAACTCCAGCATGGTGTCCCTTAAGCAGTTTTTCCTGGCATTCTTCCACTGTTTCTGCCTTCCTGGTGTCCCACACTATTGCGCTTTGATCCATCACACAGGTTTCTCAATTTAAAAAAAAAATGCCGTAACGCAACCAAGAAAATTCTCTGATAAAATGCATTGTCCTTTTCTCTTTGAATACATCACCCAGCACTCGATAAAGCATATGGTCAGTATCCATGCCTGAAAATACACATGACTCCACTCATAATATACATGAACTGCACAATCTTTGACTGTATCAGATAATATTAATCGAGGGATCTAGAAATGGAGAGACTCCAGTGTCCACACAAAAGAATATACCATATTGGTAAACAAATATTGCCAGTAAATATTATTCACTCGACATGTAATTCTAAATTGTGTCTTTTTGTAGGGCTGAAGACAAAAATTTAAATATCAGGTAAGATTTTTTATATAGTTGGACATTTTTACATTTCAGCTGGGGTAAGGACATTTCAATAAGGTATTGGGCATGTTATTTAATTAATCATTGACTCTAGTTATTGTGATAAATGTTTACACTTCTCTTCATTCTGTGCAACCCCATTATACACCCTTCAATTTACCAGACGTATTCTGTTGTTTTCATTTTGAATGGTCTCCACACTATTATCTCTCTATATATACTTAGCTACTGCCACAGTAACTTCCTGTTACCGCCCCTCACCGTCTCTTTTGCCAACAGTGCTTGTGTTTCAGACACCCCACCCCCCAGTTTCCTGATTTGAGTACAGGAGCAAGGATGTCTTACTACAGTTATGCAGGGCCTTGGTGAGACCACACCTGGAGTACTGTGTGCAGTTTTGGTCTCCTTACCTAAGAAAGAATATACTTGCCATAGAGGGAGTGCAGCGAAGGTTCACCAGACTGATTCCTGGGATGGCAGGACTGTCGTATGAGGAGAGATTGGGTCGACTAGGCCTGTATTCACTAGAGTTTAGAAGAATGAGAGGGGATCTCATTGAAACGTATAAAATTCTGACAGAGCTAGACAGACTGGATGCAGGGAGGGTGTTTCCCATGGCTGGGGGGTCTAGAATGAGGGGTCTCAGAATACAGGGATAGGACATTTAGGACTGAGATGAGGAGAAATCTCTTCACTCAGGGCGGTGAATCTGTGGAATTCTCTACCACAGAAGGCTGTGGATGCCAAGTCATTGAATATATTTAAGAAGGAGATAGATAAATTTCTAGACACAGAAGGCATCAAGGGGTATGGGGAGAGAGCGGGAATATGGTATTGAGATAGAGGAACAGCCATGATCATATTGAATGATGGAGCAGGCTCAAAGGGCCGAATGGCCGACTCCTGCTCCTATTTTTCTATGTATCTACTCCTCTTGCAAGATTATTTCTCTGCACAGTTTATCCTGTTCACATTGACGACAGTTGTAATAAGATTGAGTTCTTGTCAAAAGTGACAAATACAAGATCTAAAATTAAAAAGTAAATTAAGTTAACAGTCAGAGCATCAGTAAGTAGTGGTTTACAGATTTCTCATTCTAATGAACTGATGACCCAAAACTATGCAATTAATATGAATGACCGTGGTGTTTATAACTGTTCAGAAAATAACCATTCGATTTTACATTTCTAGAATGGAAAAGGCTTACAAACTCAGCAGGTAAAAAATCCACTCATTAATCTTTTGATCACTAACCAGCGTGATGTTAATGTTTAGAAACTGCCAGTTATCTTTTGTGTCTCCCTATTCGTATGGAAGGGTCACTTGAAGGAGAAGATGGCTCGGAAATTCTTTTACTTTCTGAGGGTGGAATAAAAGTACAAATCAGGTGGAAGAGGTGCAGAACTGGGACAGATCCTGGTTCCTTGGGGACTCCACCCCTTTTCCCACCTTGTTAAGTTCCTACAAGAAAGGGCTGATGAAAGAAGTTCCTCCTTTGTGGTGATGTCATTGGAAGAGGTGAGGTTGGCAGGATGACTTGCCTCCACAGGAATCCTGCCCGATCCCCCTTTACCGCAGGCGGACAGACTGAGTGATCAAGCGCAATTACTCTCCTTCCATGGGCAGGCACCTGGGGTAGAGCTGTAAATGGTGCAGGCTCCCATCCCCCTTTGTGTAACTGAGTCTGTCCCGAGGATTTGGAATGGGGTTAAGCCCGAGCGAGACGAGCAGGCGGAAGTCCCACCCACTACACTTGGTGGTAGAGGGGGGCTCCAGGAAATTCAGGGGCTGTGTGTGTGTGTGTGTGCTGTTTCCTCAGGAACCATTATGCTTGAAGGCTGTTGTTTTCCAGAGTTACGGTGAAGTAGCCACAGACGGAAAGTTATACTGTATGATTCGTTAGTACTGCTTTGTATAGAATAGTGTTGTCCAATAGAAATTGCTGATTGGCCGCTAGGTGTGGCAATGGTGACACCGCTTTAGCCACATGGACTAATTCTAGTAGAAAATGCCCTACATACACTCACAATACGGGTAAATGTACATCACAAGGATATTTAGTAACAAACACCACCATTCAATAACAAAAGGAGATAAAACAGTCAATGAAAGAAAACACTCGCACACTCTGCTTTTCATCTGCCCATTTTAGCAACAACTGCACAAAGGTTGAGGTACACACGCATACTGTTAATAAAGGATGAGATCAGTGCAGTGGTGAGGAATGATATTGGCTCAGAAGGTCAAGATGTAGAATCAGTTTGGGTGGAGATAAGAAATGGTAAGGGTAAGAAGTCACTGGTGGGAGTGGTCTACAGGCCCCCAAACAGTAGCTATACTGTAGGACAGAGTATAAATCAAGAAATAATGGGGGCTTGTAAGAAAGGTACTGCAATAATCATGGGCGATTTTAATCATCATATAGATTGGACAAATCAAATTGGCAAGGGTAGCCTTGAGGACGAGTTCATAGAGTGTATTTGGGATGGTTTCTTAGAGCAATACGTTGAGGAACCAACCAGGGAGCAGGCTATTTTAGATCTGGTAATGTGTAATGAGACAGGATTAATTAATGATCTCATAGTCATAGAGTTATACAGCACAGAAAGAGGCCCTTCGGCCCATCGTGTCTGCGCCGTCCATCAATCCCTGTCCAGTCTAATCCCATTTTCCAGCATTTGGCCCATAGCCTTGTATGCAATGGCATTTCAAGTGCTCATCCAAATGCTTCTTGAATGTTGAGGGTTCCTGTCTCTACCACCCTTTCAGGCAGTGAGTTCCAGATTCCAACCACCCTCTGGGTGAAAAAGTTCCTCCTCAAATCCCCTCTAAACCTCCTGCCCCTTACCTTGAATCTATGCCCCCTTGTTATTGACCCCCCTACTAAGGGGATAAGTTCCTCTTTATCTACCCTATCTATGCCCCTCATCATTTTGTACACCTCAATCAGGTCCCCCCTCAGCCTTCTTTGCTCCAAGGAAAACAACCCCAGCCTGTTTAGTCTTTCTTCATAGCTGAGGCGCTCCATCCCAGGTAACATCCTGGTGAATCTTCTCTGCACCTTCTCCAAAGCAATCACATCCTTCCTATAGTGAGGCGACCAGAACTGCACACAGTACTCCAGCTGTGGCCTCACCAGCGTTTTGTACAGCTCCATCATAACCTCCCTGCTCTTATATTCTATGCCTCGGCTAATGAAGGCAAGTATCCCATATGCCTTTTTAACCACCTTATCTACCTGTTCCGCTGCCTTCAGGGATCTATGTACATGTACACCAAGGTCCCTCTGACCCTCTGTACTTCCTAGGGTCCTACCACTCATTGTGTATTCCCTTGCCTTATTTGTCCGTCCAAAATGCATCACCTCGCACTTTTCAGGGTTAAATTCCATTTGCCACTTTTCCGCCCATCTGACCAACCCGTTTATATCGTCCTGTAGCCTGAGGCTTTCCTCCTCGCAATTTACCACCCCACCAATTTTCGTGTCATCTGCGAACTTACTGATCATACCTTTTACATTCTCATCCAAATCATTTATGTAGATCACAAACAGCAAGGGACCCAGCACCGATCCCTGAGGTACCCCACTGGACACAGGCCTCCAGTCCCCTAGGAAAGTAAAGGATCCCCTAGGAAAGAGTGATCATAGCATGGTAGAATTTCAAATTCAGTTTGAGAGTGAGAAATGTGGGTCTGAAACTAGTGTGCGAAACTTAAATAAAGGCAATTACAAGGGTATGAGGACAGAGTTGGCTAAAGTGGGCTGGGAAAATAGATTAAAGGGTAAGATGGTAGATCAGCAGTGGCAGACATTTAAGGAGATATTTCATAAATCTCAGCAAAGGTATATTCTAGAGCGAAAGAAAGGCTCTACGTGAAGGATGCACCATCCGTGACTAACTAAGGAAGTTAAGGATGGTATCAAATTGACAGAAAAGGCATACAATGTTGCGATGATTAGTGGTAGGCCGGAGGATTGGGACATTTTTAGAAACCAGCAAAGGATGACTAAAAATATTATAAAGAGGGAGAAGATAGAGTATGAGAGTAAACTAACAAATAATATAAAAACAGACAGTAAGAGCTTCTACAGGTATGTAAAAAGGAAGATAAGTAGCTAAACTAAATCTAAATGTTAGTCCCTTAGAGGATGAGACCGGGGAATTAATAATGGGAAATAGAGAAATGGCAGAGCTCTAAACAATTATTTTGGATCAGTCTTCACGGTAGAAGACACTAAAAACATCCCAATAATAATAGATAATCAAGGGGCTATAGGAAGGGGGGAACTTAACAATCTTTATCACTAGAGAAAAACTACTAGGCAAACTAATGGGGCTAAAGGCTGACAAGTCCCCTGGACCCGATGACCTGCATCCTAGGGTCTTAAAAGAAGTGGCTTCAGAGAAAGTGGATGCGTTGGTTGTAATCTACCAAAATTCCCTGGATTCTGGAGAGGTCCCAGCGGATTGGAAAACCGCAAATGTAATGCTCCTATTCAAGAAAGGAGGGAGACAGAAAGCAGGAAACTATAGGCCAGTTAGCCTAACATCGGTCATTGGGAAAATGCTGGTATCCATTATTAAGGAGGTAATAGCAGGATATTTAGAAAATCAGAAGACAATCAAGCAGAGTCAACATGGTTTTATAAAAGGGAAATCACGTTTGACAAATTTGCTAGAGTTCTTTGAGGATGTAACAAACAGGGTGGATAAGGGGGAACCAGTAGATGTCGTGTATTTGGATTTCCAGAAGGCATTCGATAAGGTGTCACATAAAAGGTTACTGCACAAGATAAGAGCGTATGGAGTTGGGAATAATATATTGGCATGGATAGGGGATTGGCTAACTAACAGAAAACAGAGAGTCGGGATAAATGGGTCATTTTCCAGTTGGCAATCAGTAACTAGTGGGGTGCCACAGGGATCAGTGCTGGGGCCTCAACTATTTACAATCTATATTAATGACTTGGATGAAGGGACCGAGTGTACTGTAACCAAATTTGCTGATGATACAAAGATAGGTGGGTTAGCAAGTTGTGAGGAGGACACAAAGAGCCTGCGAAGGGATATAGATAGGTCAAGTGAGTGCGCAAAGATTTGGCAGATGGAGTATATCGTGGGGAAATGTGAGGTTATCCACTTTTGAAGAAAGAATGAAAAAGAACATTATTATTTAAATGTGAGACTACAAAATGCTGCGGTACAAAGGGATCTGGGGGGTCCTTGTACATGAAACACAAAAAGTTAGCATGCAGGTACAGCAAGTAATTAGGAAGGCTAATGGAATGTTGGCCTTTATTGCAAGGGGGATGGAGTATAAAAGTTGGGAAGTTTTGATGCAATTGTACTGGTGAGACCGCACCTGGAGTACTGCGTACAGTTTTGGTCTCCATATTTAAGGAAGGATATACTTGCATTGGAGGCAGTTCAGAGAAGGTTCACTGGGTTGATTCCGGAGATGAAGGGGTTGTCTTATGCAGAAAGGTTGAGCAGGTTGGGCCTATACTCATTGGAGTTTAGAAGAATGAGAGGGGATCTTATTGAAACATATAAGATTCTGAGGGGGATTGACAGGGTGGATGTTGAGAGGATGTTTCTCCTAGTGGGGGTATCTAGAACTGGGGGGGGCATAGTTTCAGAATAAGGGGTCGCCCATTTAAGACGGAGATGAGGAGGAATTTCTTCTCCCAGAGGGTCGTGAATCTTTGGAATTCTCTACCCCAGAGAGTTGTGGAGGCGGAGTCAGTGAATATGTTCAAGGCGGAGATTGACAGACATTTGAACTACAGGGGAGTCAAGGGTTATGGGGAGAGAGCGGGAAAGTGGTGTTGAGGCCCAAGATTGGATCAGCCATGATCTTATTGAATGGTGGAGCAGGCTCGAGGGGCCGATTAGCCTATTCCTGCTCCTGTTTCTTATGGGCCATGCAAATGAGTATTAAGATCACATGTCCAACGACGGTGTCTACTACCTATTTTTATTTACCGATCATATATGCAATTAGCCACATTTGGATTCCCAATTACCCCCATGTGGCCAGTGGTTAATGTATTGGCCAACACTGGTATAGAAGCAAACAGCGAACGATTAATCGTGTTCAAAGTCACATGAAGCACAAGCGATGAGGAGCTGGCCTCCCCCTCGGTGGACAAAGATAGTCCAGTGTGAAGTCAAGTTTGAAAAGTGATCACAGGATTTGTTAAGACTACTGAGAACTTTAAAAGATTAAAAAATGAAGTTTAATGTGTTTGCAGAGTGGACTGTCATCTCCACTCGCTTCTGGTGTGAAAATGTAACCACATTTTATGAGCGAGGGTGAAGCAGATCCCTGCAATGTAGCGCGTGTCTGACAGGCCCTCTCACCCTGCAGTATAACTTGCCCATAAGACTTGGCTGAGGTGAAGAGGTAAACAGGCAGGGAAGGTGCCGTGTATTGTGAGAGATGGGAAAGTTTCATGATTGGGCCCTTGGTGAGGTTGGACATGAACATTTATGAAGTCTGATTCTATGAGCAGTCCCTATTGGGGACATAATCTCCCAGGCACAATGTGAAGCAAGTAGTGAAGATTAGTGGAAACATTTCCTCTGTTGGGTATTTGTAACCGAATTGTAAAAGTCCTGAGAACATTCACCATTTCCCAAGAAACATCACCCAGAGTAAATCTACCCCCCTCTCATGTTGATCTTGCTCCATATGGTGTCAGGAGCAAATTATCGCCACAACTCTGATCCAGTTACACACACTTCTATTGTGCTGGGCCAAACATATATCACCACGTGATAAAATCACCATCAGCTTTTTTCTGTTCTCCCTTTTTCTACTGGGGTTTCTATATTAGGGATTTTCTTGCTGAACTAGCTTCAAAATGGATGCTGTTTTTCATTATTATCTTCCCCGTGTGTTTGTTCAGTCCACTCTGTTATATTCATAAATAAATAGACGTTTTCATTATGAACAGCTAGCTTAGAGCTAGTCATTTATTCAGCCATGTGGACTAGTGTACAGGCATCCATCTTGACTACTGCCTTGTGGCTAGCCTAGTGCATCGTGGGTAGTCCACTCTTAAACATACAGCTTCACCTAGTGTACCATTCTAGAATGACATGTTACTGATCATTACATCCCCCTTTCTTTAAGGTTAAACAAAATCAATATCAATCAATCATAACGACATAAACATCTTCACAACAGTCAACACATTTTCAATATACTTTTTTTTGTACTCAAAGATTAAGTCTATCAGGCTTTTTTACTTCACGTGTGGATCTTCTCAGCACAGGTAAGTCTGATGTGTTTTCATGAGAGCCTGTATGTGTGTTTGTGTTAGATTGTCCTGGTGGTGAGTGACAAGATTCAGTTGCGGCATTGTCATCGATTTGCTCTTGGATAGTTTCTTCTGTTTTCAGGAGGGAACGGCAGTTCCTCCTGAGAATCTGTCCTTCCTCAGTTCTAACAGTGTATGACCTTGGTCCTACTTCCTCAAGAACTGTAGCTTTCCTGTTCCATGCATCTGGATCCTCAATCCTGACAACATCATCCCTTGTCAATGGTTTCAGAGTTTTGGATGACTTGTCATAGTGTGATTTCTGTTTCAGCTTTAACAGTTGAAGTCTCTGTCTCAGTTCCTTACTCTGCTTTTCTTTTGCATAGCAGGGTAGTGTGGAGCGCAACTTGCGACCCATTAGGAGTTCAGCAGGTGAAGAACCACAGTCTAAAGGGGAGGCTCGGTAGCTCAGCAGGGCGAGATAAGGATCAGACTTGCTTTCTGTCGCTTTCTTCAGTAGCTGTTTGAGAACTTGAGCACCTTTCTCTGCCTTACGATTCGACTGAGCATGGATGTGATGTGCTGAAAGTCATACTGTGCTGCAAACTGTTGCCACTCCTTACAGTTGAAGCACGGACCATTGTCGCTAACGGCAATCCTGGGAATTCCATGTCTGGCGAAGATGGATTTAATATGCATTATGACACTGCTTGTTGATGTGCTTGAGAGCAGCGCCACCTCAGGATAGTTAGAATAGTAGTCAATCACTAATAGATGGTCCATACCAACCTTTTGCCATGGTGCTGTTGGTAAGTCAGCTACTATCATTGGTTGCTTGTTTGTTTTGGTGTTTCTGACATGTCTCACATTTGCCTATCATGTTCTCAGTGTCCTTATGCCAGACCAATATACAGTGTCTCTTGCTCTCCTTTTGCATTTTTCAATTCCGAGGTGTCCCTCATGAATCCTTTTGAGCATGTCTCGACGTAGAGCCTGTGGAATGACTATTCTGTTCTGTTTTAGTAATAATCCACTTGCGACACTCAACTCTGACCTGATGTGAAAGTACTTTGGACAGGAACCTTTTGGCCAACCATGATGAATGTTCTCTATTACTGTTTGTAATACTGTATCTTTTACTGTTTCTTCTGCTATTTGCTTTGATTTGATTTTGTGTCTGACATGGGCAGCGCAGCAGTGACCATACTCACATGAACATCCACGTCTTCCTCAGTAGAGCTCACATGACTCATTGTGGGTGCTCGGGATAGTGCATCTGCTAACACTATGTGTTTGCCTGGTGTGTAGATCAGTTCAAAGTCATATCTTTGCAGCTTCATCATGAGTCGTTGAATCCTTGGAGACATCTCATTCAGGTTTTTTTTTATGATGGCAACCAGTGGGCAGTGGTCTGTCTCAACTGTGAAGATGGGAAGTCCATATATGTAGCCATGGAACTTTTCTAGTCCAACTACCAAGCCTAGACATTCCTTTTCAATCTGGGCGTATCGACACTCCGAATCAGTTATAGACCTGGAGGCATAGGCAACAGGCTTCCAATCTTCACCCTCTGCTTGTAGCAAGACCGCGCCTAGGCCATCTTTTGATGCATCCGTTGACACTTTGATTCTCTTTGTTGGGTCAAAGATGGTGAGTACAGGTGTGGTTGTCAGCACTCTTTTGAGGTTCATCCACTCTTGTTCATGTCTTCCTGTCCATGCAAACTCATTTGTTTTATGTAGCAGGTCTCGCAGACAGGCTGTCTTGGCTGACAAGTTAGGAATGAACTTTCCAATGAAGTTTATCATCCCCATGATGCGTAGCACTCCTTTTTTGTCAGTGGGTCGGGGCATGTTGAGTATGGCGTTTACTTTTTCCATATCTGGCTCTATTCCTTTACCAGATAGATTATCTCCTAGGAAAGTGACTTCCTGGACGCCAAACTGACACTTGGCTTTGTTGAGCTTCAGTCCATTCCGGCATATGCTCTGTAGCACTTTAGTCAGTTTCTCATTGTGTTCTTTCAGTGTGGAGCCCCAGATGATGATGTCATCAACATAGACCCAAACTCCTTCCAGACCTTCAATTATGTGTTCCATCGCTCTATGAAAGATATCAGATGCAGATATTATCCCGAAAGGCATTCTGAGGAAACAATACCTGCCAAATGGTGTGTTGAAGGTATAGTATTTGGTGCTCTCTTCATCCAGTTTTAGTTGCCAAAATCCTTGTGAGGCATCGAGCTTTGTGAAGTATCTGGCACCTGACATTTCACTGGTGATTTCTTCTCGCTTGGGAATCTGGTAGTGTTCACATTTTATGTTTGCATTTAAGTCCTTTGGATCCATGCATACTCTTAGATCATTGTTCTTTTTCTTTACACATACCATGGAGTTGACCCAGTCTGTTGGCTCTTCGACTTTTCTGATGACTCCTAGTGTGGTCATTCTGTCAAGTTCTTTCTTGAGCTGGTCACGCAGGGGTGCTGGAACTCTCCATGGAGCATGTACCACTGGCTGAGCATCCTCCTTTAGCTGGATCTTGTAAGTGAATGGTAGAACTCCAAATCCTTTGAACACATCCTGGAAATTACTCACTACAGAATCCACCGAGTCATCTGGTCTGCTTATGGCGCAGTTTATACGGTGGACTCTCTTGACCAGTTCTAAGTCCTCACAAGCTTTGTCACCTAGTAGTGAATCAAGTCCTTCAGCCACAACAGAAAACCTGAGATGATGCACTTTGTCTTTGACTGTCACTTTAAGTCTGCATACACCTAAGCTATCTATTTTCTGTCCATTATAGTCCTTCAGTAGTACTGACTTTTTCTGTATTTTGGGCTTTTCTTTCATATTTTTAATGTCACTCATACTGATTAAGTTTGCTTTTGCCCCAGTGTCTAGTTTCAATGTAACTAATGCTCCATTTACCTGCAGTGACATTATCCATTTGTCCTCTTTTACTGCATTAACTTTATGTTCAGCATTGTCCATTCCTGAGGGCTGCACATTTTCTGTATCCTTTTCTATATTGTCATATGACACCATGCCTACAAAAAATGTCTCACTTAAATCAGTGTCCTCAATCACATTGACTTGTTGCCCTTTCTTTGTTTTTACTTTTGAAAAGCATTGTTTGGCAAAGTGATTCTTTCCATTACATTTTGTGCACATTTTTCCAAACGCTGGGCATTGTCGTGACTGGTGTTTGTAACCACAGCGTTTACAATTGAAAGTTCCATCCTCCGATTGCTTTGCATTTCTGTTCTGCCCACGTTTCTTCCCCTTGTAGGACACAGCACCGACAGCAGCACTATCACTTACTACAATCGCACCACTATTAATTTCACTGAAAGTCTTCACGTGCTTCTGAGCTAGCTCACTGGCATGGCATATTTTCACAGCATCCGCCAATGTTAATTCGGTTTCTCTCAACAGACGTTCCCTAACCTTTTTATCATGAATACCAAACACAATCTGGTCACAAATCATGGATGATTTCAGTTCAGAGAAATTACATGTCTCTGCTTTCAGTTTCAGATCGGTCACAAAGCTATCAAAAGTCTCATTTTGCTGCTGTGTCCGTGAACGGAACACGTACCTTTCATAGGTCTCGTTCTTTTTGGGAGAACAATGCGTATCAAACTTCTTTAGCACATCGTCCATCTTTTCTCTGTCCTCCTCTTGATCAAATACAAACGTATTAAATACTTCTATCGCCTGCGGGCCTGCAACCGTGAGCAGCAATGCTATTTTCCTTGCGTCTGGCTTCGTACTGAACCCGATGGCAGCAATGTAGAGTTTGAATTGTTGTTTGAAAGTCCGTCAATTGCAGTCGACATTTCCCGTGAGTTTCAAACCCTCCGGTGGCTTCAAATTCTCCATGTCGCATTTCACAATATTCAGCAGATGTTACCACTCCTGGTACCATGTTATATGTTCATAAATAAATAGACGTTTTCATTATGAACAGCTAGCTTAGAGCTAGTCATTTATTCAGCCATGTGGATTAGTGTACAGGCATCCATCTTGACTACTGCCTTGTGGGTAGCCTAGTGCATCGTGGGTAGCACACTCTTAAACATACAGCTCCACCTAGTGTACCATTCTAGAATGACATGTTACTGATCATTACACACTCCTTCATTGTGGAAGCAGGGAAATTCTCGTCAGTAGCTGGTCTACTTCATCGGTAACCAGTTCTTCCATTTATTAACTCTCTGAACTTAGAAAAATGTCACAAGGTGCGTCACAAGGTGCTTCACAAAGGGAAAAAAGCCCATTTTCATGAACTTGCTGTGCCCGAGCGATCCAATAGCCCCAGGAACAGGGCAGTTGTTCAAGTTGCCACCTGTGCATAAACTGGTATTGTAGATTTTCCTCCCATTATAGAAACCGCGTGATTTCATTTCCAGTGATTTTAATGGAAGTCAGGCAGATTCCAGGATGAGCAGCTGGTTCCGATTCCAGTTTTACACCGGGCAGTAGGTTGAATCTCTCGCCCAGTATCTCCCAAGGCTTCTTCGGCAGCACCTCCCAAACCCGTGACCTCTTCCACTTAGAAGGACAAGGGCAGCAGGCGCATGGGAACACCACCACCTCCAAGTTACCCTCCAAGTCACACACCATCCTGACTTAGAAGTATGTCGCCGATCCTTCATCGTCGCTGGGTCAAAATCCTGGAATGCCCTCCCTAACAGCACTGTGGGAGTACCTTCACCACACAGACTGCAGCGGTTCAAGAAGGCAGCTCACCAGCACCTTCTCAAGGACAATTAGGGATGAGCAATAAATGCTGGCCTTGCCAGCGACGCCCACATCCCATAAGCGAATTTTAAAAACCATAGTTGGAGACGGTTTCATTGTTTGCCAGAGATCAGGTTAAGTAGCCATCGACAGAAAGCTATACTACGCAGTTTATGTCTCCACAAAGTAGATTCAGTTTTACACAGAAGCAAACTGCCTATTGTAACTGGAATGCCAAGTCACAAGAAACGCAGACCCTGTGAACAGGTCTCACATCAAGTGGAATCTAACAGCTTCACTTCTGTCTGTCAGTCCATCTCACCCTCTACACCTGCAATGTAACTGGCTGCTTAGAGCTTGCTGAGGTGAGTGGGGAAATAGGGAGGGAAGGGGCTGTGCACATAGAAACATAGGCCATTCAGCCCCTTGAGCCTGCTCCGCCATTCAATGAGATCATGGCTGATCACCCAAATTCAGTACCCTGTCCCTGCTTTCTCTCCATATCCCTTGATCCCTTTAGCCTTCAGAAATATATCCAACTCCTTCTTGAATATATTTAATGAATTGGCTTCTACTGCCTTCTGTGGCAGAGAATTCCACAGGTTCACCACTCTCTGGGTGAAGAAATTCCTCCTCATCTCAGTCCTAAATGGCCTACCCCTTATCTTTGGACTGTGACCCCTGGTTCTGGACTCCCCGGCCATCGGGAACATCCTTCCTGCATCTAGTCTGTCTAGTCCTGTTAGAATTTTATAAATTTCAATGAGATTCCCTCTCATTCCTCTAAACTCCAGCGAGTACAAGCCCAGTCGACCCAATCTCTCCTCATACGTCATTCCTGCCATCCCAGGAATCAGTCTGGTGAATCTTCGCTGCACTCCCTCCATGGCAAGAACATCCTTCCTCAGATAAGGCGACCAAAACTGCACACAATACTCAAGGTGCGGTCTCACCAAGGCCCTGTACAACTGCAGCAAGATATCCTTGTTCCTGTACTCAAACCCTCTCGCTACGAAGGCCAACATACCATTTGCCTTCTTAACCACCTGCTGCACCTGCATGCTTACCTTCAGCGACTGGTGCACAAGGACACCCAGGTCTCGTTGCACTTCCCCTTCTCCCAATCTATTGCCATTCAGATAATAATCTGCCTTCCTGCTTTTGACACCAAAGTGGATAACCTTGCATTTATCCACGTTATACTGCATCTGCCATGTTTCTGCCCAATCACCCAACCTGTCCAAATCATACTGGAGTTTCTCGGCATCCTCCTCACAGCACACAAGCCCACCCAGCTTTGTGTCGTCTGCAAACTTGGAGATATTACATCTAGTTCCCTCGCCTAGATCATTAATATATATTGTGAATAGCTGGGGTCCTAGCACCGATCCCTGTGGTACCCCACTAGTCACTGCCTGCCACTCGGAAAAAGACCCGTTTATTCCAACTCTTTGCTTCCTGTCTGCCAACCAGTTCTCTATCCAAGTCAGCACCTTACCCCCAATCCCATGTGCTTTAACTTTACACGCTAATCTCTTATGCGGGACCTTATCGAAAGCCTTCTGAAAGTCCAAATACACCACATCCACTGGTTCTCCCTTATCTATTCTACCAGTTACATCCTCAAAGAATTCCAGTAGATTAGTCAAGCATGATTTACCTTTTGTAAATCCATGTTGACTTTGTCCGATCCTCTCACTATTTTCCAAGTGCTCTGCTATTACTTCTTTCATAATGGACTCTAGAATTTTCCCCACTACCGATGTCAGGCATACCAGTCTGTAATTCCCCGTTTTCTTTCGGCCACCTTTTTTGAATAGTGGGGTAACATTAGCTACCCTCCAATCCATGGGAACTGTTCCAGACTCTGTTGAATTTTGGAAGATGACCAGCAATGCATCTACTATTTCTCGGGCCACTTCCTTAAGTACCCTAGGATGTAGATTATCAGGCCCTGGGGATTTATCAGCCTTCAATTCCGTCAATTTCCCCAACACCATTTCCCTACAAATACTGATTTTATTCAATTCCTCCCTCTCATTAGACCCTATGTTCCCCGACATCTCTGGGAGGTTATTTGTGTCCTCCTTTGTGAAGACAGAACCAAAGTATGTATTTAATTGGTCTGCCATTTTTGTTCCCCATTCCAAATTCCCCTGATTCTGACTGCAAGGGACCTACGCTTGACTTCACCAATCTTTTTCTCTTCACATATCTGTAGAAGCTTTTGCAGTCAGTTTTTATGTTCCCTGAAATCTTACTCTCATACTCTATTTCCCCCTCTTAATTAATCCCTTTGTCCTCCTTTGCTGAATCCTAAACTGCTCCCAATCCTCAGGTTTACTGCTTTTTCTGGCCAATTTATATGTCCTCTCCTTGGATCTTATGCTATCCCTAATTTCCCTTGTTCGCCATGGTTGAGTCACCATTTTTGTTTTATTTTTATGCCAAACAGGGATGAAGAAATTCTGTAGTTCATCCATGCGATCTTTAAATATTTGCCATTGCCTATCCACCGTCAACCCTTTAAGTAACGTTCCCCAATATATCCTAGCCAACTTGTGCCTCATACCATCGTAGTTTCCTTTATTTAAATTCAGGACCCTAGTCTCTGAGTCAACTACTTCACTCTCCATTTTAATAAAGAATTCTATCATATTATGATCGCTCCTCCCCAAGGGGCCTCGCACAACAAGACTGCTAATTAATCCTTTCTCATTACATAATACCCAGTCTAAGATGGCCTGATATCTAGTTGGTTCCTCGACATATTGGTCTAGGAAACCATCCCGTATACACTCCAGGAATTCCTCCTCCACAGTACTGTTACTAATTTGGTTAGTCCAATCTATATGTAGATTAAAGTCACCCATGATAACTGCTGTGCCCTTATTGCATGCATGACTAATTTCCCATTTAATGCCATTCCCAACCTTAGCATTACTGTTTGGGGGTCTGTATACAACTCCCACTAACGTTTTCTGCCCCTTGGTATTTCTCAGCTCTACCCATACAGATTCCACATCATCAGAGCTAATATCCTTTCTTACTATTGTGTTAATCTCCTCTTTAACCAGCAATGCTACCCCACCTCCTTTTCCTTTTTGCTTGTCTTTCCTGAATATTGAATACCCCTGGATGTTGAGTTCCCAGCCTTGGTCACGCTGGAGCCATGTTTCCGTAATCCCAATCATATCATATCCATTTACATCTATTTGCGCAGCTAATTCACCCACCTTATTACGAATGCTCCTCGCATTAAGACACAAAGCCTTCAGGCTTGTTTTTTTAACACTCTTAGACCTATTAAAATTATTATTTACTGTGGCCATGTTTGATTTACACCCTTGATTTCTCTGCCTGCCACATTTGCTTTTCTGCTTCCTGTCTTTTGCTTCTATCCTTGTTTCCCTTTCATCTGTCCCCTTGCTCAGGTTCCCAACCCCCTGCCATTTTAGTTTAAACCCTCCCCAACAGCACTAGCAAACACTCCCCCAAGGACATCGGTCCCGGTCATGCCCAGGTGCAAACCATCCAGTTTGTACTGGTCCCACCTCCCCCAGAACCAGTTCCAATGTCCCAGGAATTTGAATCCCTCCCTCTTGCACCATTCCTCTAGCCACGTATTCATCTGAAATATCCTTCTATTTCTGCTCTGACTAGCACGTGGCACTGGTAGCAATCCTGAGATTACTACCTTTGACGTCCTGTTTTTTAATTTACCTCCTAACTCCCTATATTCAGCTTTTTGGACCTCATCCCGGTTTTTACCTATATCGTTGGTACCTATATGCACCACGACAACTGGCTGTTCACCCTCCCCCCACCCCCCCCCCAGAATGCCCTGCAGCTGCTCCGAGACATCCTTGACCCTTGCACCAGGGAGGCAACATACCATCCTGGAGTCTCGTTTGCTGCCGCAGAAACCCCCATCTATTCCCCTTACAATGCAATCCCCTATCACTATAGCTCTCCCACTCTTTTTCCTCCTGTCCTGTGCAGCAGAACCACCCACGATGCCAGGAAGTTGGCTGCTGCTGCCTTACCCTGATAGAAACATAGAAGATAGGAGCAGGAGTAGGCCATTCGGCCCTTCGAGCCTGCTCCGCCATTCAATGAGATCATGGCTGATCATCCAAATTCAGTACCCTGTCCCTGCCTCCTCCCCATATCCCATGATCCCTTTAGCCTCAAGAAATATATCCAACTCTTTCTTGAATATATTTAATGAACTGGCCTCCACCGCCCTCTAGCAGAGAATTCCACAGGTTCACCACTCTCTGGGTGAAGAAATTCCTCCTCATTTCAGTCCTAAATGGCTTACCCTCAACAATATCCAAAGCGGTGTATCTGTTTGAGAGGGGGATGGCCACAGGGGACCTCTGCACTACCTGCCTGCTCCTACTACTCTGCCTGGCGGTCACCCATTCTCTTCCTGCCTGTGCAGCCTTTACCTGCGGTGTGACAAACTGATTAAACGTGATATCCACGACGTCCTCAGCATTACGAATGCTCCAGTATGTATCCATTCGCAGCTCTAGTGCCGCAATGCGGTCTGTCATTAGCTGCAGCTGAATACACTTCCCGCACACATGGTCGTCAGGGACACAGGAAGTGTCCCTGATTTCCCACATAGTGCAGGAGGAGCATGCCACAGGGCCGAGCTGTCCTGTCATGAATGACCCTTTAATTAATTCAAATTACATTAAATCAAATCAATACCACTAATTACACTATAATTAAATGATATACTCAAGGGCCCTTGTTTTCTAGCACTCCCCGCTACACAACAGAGACCTTAGCAACTATAAACCACAAAATTAAGACCTTTTAAACTTTATAAACTATTAACCTTAACTGTCAAACTATAGAGTAGTATAAATTTTCTGAATGGCAGGCAGTAACAAGTGGGGTACCACAGGGATCTGTCCTGGGCCCCCAGCTGTTCACAATTTACATTAATGACCTGGATCAGGGAGTCGGATGCAGCATTTCCAAATTTGCAGACGACACTAAACTAGGAGGGGGGGTGGGCTCAGAGGAAGAGACCAGGAAGCTCCAGAGCGATTTGGACAGACTGGGCGATTGGGCGGATAAATGGCAGATGCACTATAATGTGGACAAGTGCGAAGTTATCCACCTTGGGTGCAGGAACGGGAGGGCAAATTATTATTTAAATGGCAATAGATTGGGAGAGGGGGAAGTACAGAGAGACCTGGGTGTTCTTGTACACCAGTCACTGAAGGCGAGCATGCAGGTGCAACAGGCGGTCAAGAAGGCAAACGGTATGCTGGCCTTCATAGCAAAAGGGTTAGAATACAGGAACAGGGATACCTTGCTGCAGCTGTACAGGGCACTGGTGAGACCACACCTCGAGTACTGTGTACAGTTTTGGTCGCCTCATCTGAGGAAGGATGTTCTTGCCATGGAGGGGGTGCAGCGGCGATTCACCAGGCTGATACCAGGAATGGCGGGAATGACCTATGAGGAGAGACTATGTAGTTTAGGGATGTACACACTGGAGTTTAGAAGATTGAGAGGGGACCTCATAGAAGTGTATAAAATTCTGACAGGTCTAGACAGACTGGATGCAGAAGGAATGTTTCCCTTGGCGGGTGAGAACAGAACTAGAGGACATAATTTAAGGATAAGGGCTAAACCATTTAGGACAGAGATGAGGGGGAATTTCTCCACTCAGAGAGTGGTGAACCTGTGGAACTCATTGCCACAGAGGGCAGTGTACGCCAGCTCATTAAATATATTTAAGAGGGAATTAGATATATTTCTACGGGCAAAAGGGGTTAAGGGTTACGGAGAGAAGGCGGGGACGGGATACTGAATTAAAGGATCAGCCATGATCTCATCGAATGGCGGAGCAGGCACGAAGGGCCGAATGGCCTACTCCTGCTCCTATCTTCTATGTATCTATGTAAATACTCACCTGGCCGTACTCACCCAATCTGCTGCTTCCCCTGTGCCGGCGTCACTTTCTGTACTGTGACATCACTCTCGAATTCTCCCGCTGCTCCCTCGCAGGTCTGCCGCTCCCGCTGCTGCCGCTGTTGGAGATGGAGATGTTTAAAATTTGGCACTCTGTGAAGTTGGATATTAGCATTTTAATAAGTCTGAATACAATCGGCCATTATTAGTGAAGATATTCAGCAGTCACATTGTTTCGCGACACCATAAACAAATGAGAATTTCCTCTGCTCAGTATTTGTGATGTGGGAAAAGAACGGGAAAGGAAGAAGAGGGAAGAGGCCGTAAGTTTTTGAAGTGTGTAAAACCAGCGGTCAATCCGCTATGGCCTCCTCCCCGCACGGCGGTAAGTGAGAATTCACCTCATGGAATCAATCTGCCAATAAAATGTAATCTTTCACTTAGCTTCAGTAACCATGGATTCCAACACAGCGCATTCCGAGTTAATTGTGTCCGGGGACAAGATGAGCGTGACCCACCGAGAGACGCCTTATGACACCACGGAGAGGTTTGATCATTATCCACGCATTCTGGGTTCTGTCCCATATGCATCAGGTAAACGTTACTGGGAAGTGGAGGTGGGGGTGAAGACTGCCCGGGATATCGGCATTGCCAACAAGTCCGTCGATGAGAACAACACAACTAACGCTTCCCCCAACATTGGTCCCGGATTTTCCGATCGGAGGCTTCCTGCGAGCGGATGCCTCCGATCTGGAAAAAAATCTACGACCTTGCCTGCTGGGTCCGTAGGTCCCGACACATCCGCCCCTGGGCCTCTCCTGGTCCGCGCGCGCAGAGGCCCAGGTATCCCGGGGGCGCAGGCGGTTCACCAGCATCCCTGGGATCACGTGGGCCATGGGGAACCAATCAAAGAAGGGAGTCCCCCTTCATACTTTCAACAGGTCTCTCCAGATAGACCAGTCAACAGTATGAATGGGGATCACTCAAAAAACACACTAAAACATTAAATACACTTTTTTTAAATCACATTTTTAAATTAGTTAAAAAAATATTTTAAACAAAATTAAATTTTTTGAAAAAAATAAGTTTTTTACACGACTGAAAATAAACACCTTTTTAAAAAAATTATTTTTAAACTGTAAATGAGTGAATTTTTTTTTACTGTTTTAAATTCTTACGCTGGTCGTCGTCGTACGTGTCTTCACACTGTTCCCTTTGGGGAACTGTATGAAGTGGTGGAAGGATTTCTGGCCGCGTTAACGCTCCTTCCGTGACCGTACTTATGCTGGTAAAAGCCAGCCTTACGCTTTTACCAGGCGTAAGATTTTTAAAGGTTTTCAGCAGGCGGATGTTCTACAGAAAGCGGAACTCTCCACCCGCAGGCGGAGGATCTGTCGCGGATTCTTGGCAGATCGGAAGTGCCAGTTTTCAGCGCATGCGCTTTGCATGCCTGAAACCAGCACTTGCGAGGCCCCTACGGGTGTGTACGCACCTCGTACCCACCCACCCGTGGGGGTCGGAAAATACGGGCCAATGAGTGCTGGGCTGTGCTGCGGAAAGATGAGAAGGAGTACAAAGCTGTCAGTTCAAGTGTAATCCTCCGCAGTCTGAGCCTGAGACAGATACCAAAGGAGATTGGAGTTTACCTGGACTGTGAGGAAAAAACACTCTCATTTTACAATCCTGAAAGTCAGTCTCTTCTCCACATTGTCCCTGGTATCAGTGGGGATCTGTATCCTTTGTTCAGTCCTGGATTGAACCAATAGGCAAAAACTCAGAACCACTGAAAATCTGTCCTCTCCAAAACATTAGAGGTGACCAAGTATCTTGGTAGGCGAGAGGTGTTTCTTAAAGTGCCTCGCAGATCTGAAATAGAATGAGCCATTGACATTTATATTCATTTCTATTTTTTGTATTAAGAACATAAGAAGTAGGAGCAGGAGTAGGCCATAGGCCCCTCGGGCCTGCTCCGCCATTCAATAGGATCATGGCCGATCTGAATCTAGACTCACGTCCACTTCCCTGCCCTCTCCCCGTAACCCCTAATTCCCTTATCTGCTAGGAAACTGTCTATCTCCGTTTTAAATTTATTTAATGTTGCAGCTTCCACAGCTCTCTGGGGTAACAAATTCCATAGATTTACTACCCTCTGAGTGAAGAAGTTTCTCCTCATCTCAGTTTTGAAAGGGCAGCCCCTTATTCTAAGATTATGCCCCCTAGTTCTAGTCTCACCCATCAGTGGAAACATCCTCACCGCATCCACCCGATCAAGCCCCCTCACAATCTTATATGTTTCGATAAGATCGCCTCTCATTCTTCTGAACTCCAATGAGTAGAGTCCCAACCTACTCAACCTTTCCTCATACGTCAACCCCCTCATCTCTGGAATCAACCGAGTGAACCTTCTCTGAACCGCCTCGAGAGCAAGTATATCTTTTCTTAAATATGGAAACCAAAACTGTACGCAGTATTCCAGGTGTGGCCTCACCAATACCCTGTATAACTGCAGCAAGACTTCCCTGTTTTTATACTCCATCCCCCTTGCAATAAAAGCCAAGATTCCCTTGGCCTTCCTGATCACCTGCTGCACCTGCATACTAACTTTTTGTGTTTCATGCACCAGGACCCCCAGATCCCTTTGTACTGTAGCACTTTGCAGTTTCTCTCCATTTAGATAATAACTTGCTCTTTGATTTTTTTCTGCCAAAGTGCATAACCTCACACTTTCCAACATTATATTGCATCTGCCAAATCTCTGCCCACTCACTTAGCCTGTCTATGTCCCTTTGCAGGTTTTTTATGTCCTCCTCACTCACTGCTTTCCCTCCCATCTTTGTATCATTGGCAAACTTGGATATGTTGCACTCGGTCCCTTCCTCCAAATCGTTAATATATGTGATGTTCTTTATAGAGTTAAGATTCACTAGTTCAGTAGAAATATTTACAAGCATAGAAATGTGTTGGTGCCTTATCTGCATTAAAAGCCCATACGTCCCTCTCCCTCTGAGGTGCCTGGATTGAGCAGTTTGAACATCTCTGGAGGTCCCATCAGTCAGGCTGTGGTACTCCAAGCTGTTGGCTCTCTTCAGGCTAATAAGGCCCTTGGCCCAGATGGTTTCTAGCTGACTTGAAGGATGACTACTGAATTAGCATTGTAAGTATTTCATGAAATGGTTAATACTCATTTCACCTCCAACACTTGGAGAGATGCTTCAGTCTCTCGTACTGAAAGTGTTTCCCTGTCTGTGAGTTGGTCTTCTCTTAGCCTCTATCTTTTGAATTGAAACTTATCTGAGTGTTCTGGAGATGGACAGTTTCAATACCTTGGGGATCATAAGGAAGTCTCCAAATGTTAAAATGAAGCAGGAGTTGATAAAGCTGTTCCGTTTATAAAAAGAGCAAAGTATATGGGGTCCTGGGTTTTATAATCAGGAGTCTAAAGTACAGAGAAATGATTCTAAACCAATACAAATCATTGGTTTGGCCTCAGTTAGAACACTGTGTCCAGTTTTCAATGCCTTACTTTGGAAAAGGTGTCAGGGCCCTGGAGAAGAAATTCAACTTGAGGATATTAGAGATGAGGTTTAGTTGTGAGGAGAAACTGGGACTCATTTCACTGGAACACAGAAGATTAAGAGATCGGTCAGAAATGATGAAGGATTTTGATCAGATTCGAGGGGACAAACTATTTCCACTGTTTCGTGGGCCATAATTTTAAGGTCCTCATCAAGAAAACGAAGAGAGAGGTTGTTCCTTGGATCTTCCTGTGGTCCCGGGTATATTTTTGGGTCTTTACCCTGTTTAATCCAGATTTTTTTGGCTCCTGTAATTTTAAGTCATTTCCATGGGTGAGTTGTGACTCCCTATGTTTATGACTCTTCACTTTCCTCACTTTCTCAATAACCTTCAGTAACACACCAAGCATAACAAACCGAACAATCTTTCTGTTAGTCGGTTAGCTATTGAAAATTATCTTTTGCTTTCACAAGATTTTTCTCTAGCCTTGGAGAGACTAGCGCATCATCAGACCTCGGTTTAGGTTTGAATTATTCAGTAAATTATTAATCAGCAAGTGAATACATAACCGGATGATATATATACATATCTATGCAGCAGGAATTCTATTAGCTTGTCTAAAGGAAAATTAATTAAACAAATATATACCTTGTAGGATTTGCAAAATTGAACTTTATATTATAAAGGGTCGAATGGCAGAAGAGGCCATGATTTTAAAGACTATTTTAAAAGAAGCCCAGAAAAAGGGGCATTCAAAATGGCCGCCAGACCCCGTGATCAACTTATTGGGACATTTCCTGCAAATCCTCAGACAGCTTTGTGGATTCAGCCCAAAGTAAGTTCTGGAAGCCGTTTCTGAGAGAACGAAACCAGACACCCACATATACATATAGATCCAGTCGAGATCGGCCTGTCGATAAAGGCCATCTAAATGTTGACCCAGACAAAAGGGAACAGTTTCATATTCATGAGAAGAGCATCAAGGGCCCGTTAAGGACATCACCAGGACATTAAAAACAATGAAGGTCATTCCAGGCCAGAGATGGGCCGTTACCGGCCAGCCAAGAACAGTTTAAAATATAATAACTACCCCGTTGTGCAACAAGCCCGCCAAAAGTTAAACAAAGACTAACCTGATTTGGCGCGAGATAAGGGCTTCTGGGAAAGAAGTATAATTGTGTGAACACACGGGTAAGAGTAGAGCAAGTAGAAGAACGAGGCCGAACGACAAGGAGACACGGAGACACGCTCGTCAGCTTTCCAGCTTGCAGGCCTGCCCAGCTTTTGAGCTGGGTAAAGAGGAGTCGCTTCGGGAGAAGATCAGCGGGACTCCTCTCCATCGACGGAGAGGAAGGAGAAGAAGACCAAACCGCCATCAAGAAGACCATTCGAGCCGGCGTCCCGCCCCGGGGTCAAACATCGGGAGATCATCGACCAACCCCGGGCCGTTGACGAAAACGAGAGGCCCTCTCCCGGTTCGGGAGAAGAGACAAAATAAAACGACAGAAGCAGCCGGTGTCCAGCCGCCCCCGACCCCCACCTCAGGAGAGAGGTGTGGCGCAGCTCGCTGGGGCTCCACTAACCACGTGGAGACAGGACGCCTGAAAGGACCAAATGCAGACTGGTTCAAAACCTTACACTTCCTAGTTGGATTGGTGAGCATGTTTCTGGCCCTCCATAATCAGATCTAGATAGGTTTAAGGAGGTGGATATTTAAGGGTATAATTAACATGAGTTGTTGTCCCTCGATGATCCGTGTGTTTCCCCATTTCATGATGATTTTTGTAGAGTATAATATGCCTGTATTTGCCTTAGTTAGTATTGTGTCGTTATGATTTGTTTGTGTTTTTCCCTCCCATGCACTCTCTTATTTGCTTGCATTTGATTTGTGTTTCCATTTGAAATAAAATTTCATTTCGTTTCATCAAACTTGGTCTATAAGAGATTTCTCTACGTTATAGTTCCTGCCCCAAAGTCCAGAGTACAGAATCTAAGGGGCGAGTCGGTCGAACCACTCACGGTTTTACTGTGCGAGAGAGAGGCCTCTAGAGAGAGAAACCTCTGCGATCTAAAACCCCTTACAACCTGTGTATTACACACAGATTAACAGTAAAAATCTATCATCTGGCTCCTCAAAATAATAATAATAATCAACTTTATTGTCATTGTTAGTGCACAAGTGCAGTACAACGAAATGTAGGCTTGCGGCTCCCGAGAGTGTACATTTAGATTAAGACATTTAAACATTCAACATTCATTTGGCTTGTAATACATTAACATAACCATAATAAAGTGCATTGGCAGATGTGCAGGCTTTAGAGTTTATTTGTGGAGTTCAGTAGGATGACAGCCCTGGGAAAGAAGCTGTTCCTAAATCTGGTTGTTCGGGTGCGAATGCACCTGTAGCGTCTCCCAGATGGCAGGAGGGCGAACAGACTGTGGCTGGGGTGGGTAGGGTCTTTGATGATGGACCGTGACCTCCGTAAGTGAAACAATACAATAGTTGTCTTTCTGCCAGAGCTCGCCAGACCACTCATTCTGTCTTGTTGAACTGATCCTGTACAGCCCTGATACTTATACCGTTCCTGTTTTTGTTTTCATGATTTGCTCTCCTGGTCCCAATAACTGCTGCCAATAGTGGGCCAGAACAGACTCTTCTCCTCAACTTAGTCCTTGTTGAGTTTTCACCATATATCTGCTGTGAACATTCAGCGATCAGTTCAGCATTGTCTCCAATGGTTGACTGTCCACAAGCCTGTATATAAATTGATTACCATTGCAGCATTATTATCCTGTTGTATTTAGTGTGATGTGGATTTTATTTTTATTTGCATGTCCTAACTATTGGGATACAATTCAGAAAATAAAGTTTCATTTAATACAAAACCCAGTGTGTTGTCCTGAGTGTGCAGAGACCTGCTTTTGTACATAGTGCCCGTGTCTGTGTGTCGGTGAATGAAATGCCTCCAAGCAGCACTGAGGTGTTCAAAATACTAACCTATGGGGATAGAATTACAACGAGCTGCCCAGGCGTGAAACTGGCATTGCAGATCGAAGGCCCATTATAGAACCCGCCCGATTTTCATATCTATTAAAGAACAGCGGGCGGCTGATTCACAATGGCAGGTTTACACCCGGGCTACAATGTGAAAATCTACCCCATGGTCCAGTACTGAGGGGGTGCTGCACTGTCAGAGGTGCTGTCTTTCAGATGAGATGTTTATTTACAGCGGCCCATTCTGCCCTCGCAGGTGGAAGATCCTATGGCACTATTTGAAGAGGGAAAGGCGAATTGTCCCACCGTCCCAGCCAACATTTATCCCTGAACCAACATCACTAAAAATCACAATATCTGGTTATTTATCAGCACATTGCAACAGTGACTACACTTGAAAAGTACTTCATTGGCTGTGCTGCCCTTTGGGGTGGCCTGAGCTCATGAAAGGTCCTGTACAAATGTCAGATCATATTTTTTCGTGTCTTATGACAAATGATCCCAAACAAATTTGAAAGAAAACTTCATAAAAGACTTTGTAAATACTGTACACCCTCAATGATGTCACACGTCATACTCGGTAAGTCTGACTAGACCATTCGGCCCCTCGAGCCTGCTCCGCCATTTAATGAGATCATGGCTGATCATCCAAATTCAATACCCTGTCCCTGCCTTCTCCCCATATCCCTTGATCCCTTTAGCCTTAAGAAATATATCCAACTCCTTCTTCAATATATTTAATGAACTGGCCTCTACTGCCTTGTGTGGTAGAGAATTCCACAGGTTCACCACTCTCTGGGTGAAGAAATTCCTCCTCATCTCAGTCCTAAATGGATTACCCCTTATCTTTAGACTGTGACCCCTGGTTCTGGACTCCCCGACCATCGGGAACATCCTTCCTGCATCTAGTCTGTCCAGTCCTGTTAGAATTTTATAAGTTTCAATGAGATCCCCTCTCATTCTTCTAAACTCTAGCGAATACAATCACATCCTTCCTATTGTGTGGCGACCAGAACTGCACACAGTATTCCAGCTGTGGCCTAACTAGCGTTTTGTACAGCTCCATCATAACCTCCCTGCTCTTGTATTCTATGCCTCGGCTAATGAAGGTAAGTATCCCATATGCCTTTTTAACCACCTTATCTACCTGTCCTGCTGCCTTCAGGGATCTATGTACATGCACACCAAGGTCCCTTTGATCCTCTGTCCTTCCTAGGGTCCTACCATTCATTGTGTATTCCCTAGCCTCTCAAAATGCATCACCTCACACTTTTCAGGGTTAAATTCCATTTGTCTCTGTTCTGCCCATCTGACCAACCCATCTACATCGTCCTGTAGCCTGAGGCTTCCCTCCTCGCTATTTACCACTCCACCAATGTTTGTGTCATCTGCGAACTTACTGATCATACTTCCTAAATTCATATCTAAATCATTAATGTACACTACAAACAGCAAAGGACGCAGCCCCGATCCCTGCGGTACACCACTGGACACAGGCTTCCAGTCACATAAACAACCTTCGACCATCACCCTCTGCCTTCTGTCACTAAGCCAATTTTGGATCCAATGTGCCAAATTGCCCTGGATCCCATGGGCTTTTACCTTTTTGACCAGTCTCCCATGTGGGACTTTGTCAAAAGCCTTACTGAAGTCCATGTAGACTACATCAACTGCACTACCCTCATCCACACACCTAGTCACCCCCTCGAAAAATTCAATCAAATTGGTCAGGCTTGATCTCCCCCTGACAAAGCCATTTATCACGTTTATATGTGGTTAACGGGAGTCCGGAAGGAAAGGTGTTTGACTGCCGCTGTGCCAACCGGGGCAAATGGTTAGCTGAAAACTAAAACTGCAACGGGAGGATTCCACCGCCAGAGGGTAGCACTCATTCCCGTCGTTTTAAACGGGAAAACCCAGGCTCGCTTCGGAGGGGCGATTCTCGGATTCCCGGTGCCGCACCGAGTCCGTTCTGGTACCGCTGGATGCCGCTTGCCCCTGGCTTGCATAGGCAGTGCGCCCAAGAAGGTCGGTGGCCGGGCCGCGGACTCAGCTGTCGGAAAGCGGTCTGCAGCCTGACTGCCCTCCCTCTGCCCGGCGATGGCACAGCCGCTCAGCCTTGGTTCCCCATGTTCAGCTCTGCAAGCCCGTTCACCCACAGGTAACCGCCAGCAAGTCCGATGTTCCCTCCCGAAGCTATGCCCGACAACCGGCCCGGTGACCGACGGCCCATTGCAGAACCGGGATTTCTGCACTTTCCCTCGCTCGACCGGGGCCAGTACAGCAATATCATGTGCGCCGGCATCGGGGCTTTCCAACGAGCCATCGCCGGATGAAATCGGACACGGGGTTCGGGAACAAAACGAATTTGACTGCGGCCGTGCAAACCGGGGCAAATGGTTAACTGGAAATGGTTGATCGAAGGTTTCTGCTCACTTTGGGTGCTTTAAACAAGCCGACCACACTTCCGGGGAGCGGCACTCGGCGTTAGACCCGAAACGTCGACTCTAATTTCTCTCCACGGATGTTGCCTGGCCTGCTGAGTTTTTCCAGCATTTTCTGTTGTTAACTCGGCTTTCCTGCCTGCCAGCCTACCTACCTGTCTGCCTGCCTACCTGCCAGCTCACCTGCCAGCCTGCCTACCAGCTTACCTGTCTGCCTGTCTACCTACCTGCCTGCCTACCTACCTGCCTACCTGTCTGCCAGCCTACCTACCTGCCTGCCAGCCTGCCTGCCTCCCTCCCTCCTTCCAGCAACAATGAGTGGACAGCACAAGTTCAAACACAACCCCTGTCAGCCCCTTACACTGCTCCAGCTTCATTCTGGCCCAAGGGAAATTCAACCACCGAGGCAAGGTCACTTTTGCCACCCCGCCCGGCTTTGTCAGAGCGCCCACTCAGCAACTTGCCTTGCTAGCTCGGGACCAGCGCAACAACATAGCAAGCGCCCGCGCCGGGGCTTTCCAACCAGCCGTGCACCGAGGAATTCGGAGAAGGAACTCCGGAACAAAACGCCTTGGACGGCAGCCGGCCGCCCGCGCAATTGCTTAACTGCAAATAGTCGAGCTTTCCACCGCTCGCACTGTCAATCGGCCGACCAAGCTCGCTTCCGAAAACAGACACTCAGCTTCCCTCTTCACCCTCAATATCACCCTCCATCAGTCACATCGACTCAATCAGAAAAACAATACCCAAATAGCACCCTCTGTCTTGTTTTGCACACTTTGTACAAAAATAATAAATTGCAGGACAACAGGGTATTACAGTTTAACTCTTTAATGAAGCATTAGGTCTGATGATTTTACTCAACAGCACAGTGGGGACAAGATGGAGTTAGGACCCCTAGCCTGGGTCTTCCAAACAATAGTAATCCTTACAGATGCCTGCAGGCCAATGACAACTCAGCATGTGATCACGTGTGAATATAATAGGTATTCCTTACAGATGCCTGCGGGCCAATGATAATTCAATATGCAAATGTTACATCCCCTTTTAAAAGAAAAATGTTATGCATTACTTTTAAACCTTTCTTCTACATAATGTTCTCGGTAGCATAAACATATAAGTAAACTCAGCATTTAACTAGCACTGAAAACATCTCAACGTTTCAATAACAATGTACAGTATTTTTCTTAGGGCAGCGATCCACCTACACCCTTTGACAGTTCACAAGTCAAGGATACCTCTAGGCTTGACCTCTCATCCTGACCTTGTGTGGTATGGAACTGAGCATGCTCCTGAATCGGTCAACAAATCAGGTTCAGGTTTAGGTTCAGGTAAGTATGATGTGTTTTGTGTATTGCTCTGTTCATCACACTCTGTTGAACTGATCCTCTCGTCGGAATGACGGTGTTGTTCCTTGGTGTTCAGGAGGTGCCTGCGATTGCGGCGGTACACCTGTCCTTCTGGGGTGCGGACATGATACGATCGCTCAGTGTCAGCTGGCTGGATGACGATTGCTGGCTTCCAGTAGTCTTGCTCCTGGATTCTGACAGATTCTCCATTGTGCAGCAGCAGCAGTAGTCTAGCTGACCTGTCATAGTATCTCTTTTGGTGTTGCTGTCTCTGTACACGTTTTGCAAGCACTTGCTTGCAGCTGACGACCTCTGGCTGCAGCTGCTGGTTGGTGCTTGGAAGGATTGAGCGAAGTCTGCGGCTCATCAACAGCTGTGCTGGTGACTTGAAGTTGTCAACCGCAATGTTGCGGTACTCAAGGAGACTGATGTAGAGGTCTCTTTTGTCCGCTTTGGCTTTGTCCATGAGTGTTTTTGCAATCTGGACAGTTTTTTCAGCAAGGCCATTACTTTGAGGGTAATGTGGGCTTGATGTGACGTGTGAAATCCCATGCCTTGGCAAACGACTTGAACTCTTTTGATTTGTATTGGGGGCCATTGTCTGAGACTAAAGTCTCTACCATGCCATGCCTGGCAAAGGCTGCCTTTAGCTTGTAGATCACAGCTGCAGATGTGGTGCTGTGAAGCTTGTCCAGTTCAAAAAATCTGCTGTAGTAATCAACAGTCACTATGTAGTCTTCGTTGTTCCATGTGAACAGATCCGTTGCCGCGACCTGCCAGGGCCTGTCTGGGATACGGTGAGGTATCATGGGCTCTTTGACATTTGATGGGCGGCGTTCTAGACAAATGGAACATTTTCCGACAATGTCCTCAATGTGTTTGCACATTCCGGGCCAAAACATGATGTCACGTGCTCTTTGTTTGCATTTTTCCATGCCCATATGTCCAGCATGAATTTTTGTCAACATCTCTTCTCTGAGACTGGTAGGAATGAGGATTTTCTCCCCTTTGAAGACGATTCTGTTGATTTGTGACAGTTCGTCTCTGTGGTTCCAGAATTCAGATATGCTCTGAGGGCATTTCCTCCTTTCCTCAGGCCATCCTTCATGTATGACTTTGCTCAGCAGTGTGAGTTGTGCATCTTTCTCTGTTCCTGCTCGGATCTCCTTCAGTTTTGAGTCACTCACAGGTAAGCTGTTGTACACCACGTGCACCTGCACATCCATGCCTTCACTGAGGCTGCTGTCCTGGTAGCTAAGAGACTTTCTGGAGAGCGTGTCTGCGACAGGAATGTCTTTGCCTGGACGGTGAATGATTGTGAAGTCGTACTTCTGTAGCTGAAGGATCATTCTCTGTAGCCTTGGTGGGGCTGCGGCTAGTGGTTTCCTCATGATTGACTCGAGGGGCTTGTGGTCGGATTCCACAATGACTTGTCGGCCATAGACGTACTGGTGGAAACGCTTACATCCAAACAGAATTGCATCATGTCCGCGCCGGCCAACAAAGAGCTATCCAGCCTAATCCCACTTCCCAACTCTTGGTCCGTAGCCCTGCAGGTTAGAGCATCCCAAGTGCACATCCAAGTACTTTTTAAATGTGGTTAGGGTTCCTGCCTCTCCCACCCTTTCAGGCAGTGAGTTCCAGACCCCCACCACCCTCTGGGTGAAGAAATTTCCCCTCAAATCCCCTCTAAACCTCCCCCCAATTACTTTAAATCTGTGCCCCCTGGTTTTTGACCCCTCTGCTAAGGGAAGTGGGTCCTTTCTATCCACTTTATCTAGGCCCCTCATAATTTTATACACCTCAATAAGGTCTCCCCTCAGCCTCCTCTGTTCCAAGGAAAACAGACCCAGCCGATCCAGTCTTTCCTCAGAGCTAAGATTCTCTACTCCCAGCAACATCCTTGTAAATCTCCTCTGTACCCTCTCTAGTGCAATCACATCTTTCCTGTAATGTGACCAGAACTGCACGCAGTACTCTAGCTGAGGCCTAACTAGTGTTTTATACAGTTTAAGCATAACCCCCCTGCTCTTGTATTCTATGCCAAGCCTGATAATGGCATGATACAGCACAGAAAGAGGTCATTCGGCCCGTCGTGCCTTTTCTTGTTTTTTGAAAGAGCTCTCCAATTAGTCCTACTCCTCTGCCCTTTCCCCACAGCCCTGCAAATTTTTCGCCTTCAAGTATTTATCCAATTGCCCTTAGAAAGTTACCATTGAATCTGCTTCCACCGCCCTTTCAGACAGTGTGTTCCAGATCACAACAATTCGCTGCGTAAACAACATTTCTCTTCATTTCCTCTCTGGTTCTTTTGCTTGACACTTCTTTGATTTAAATTTCAGGGCCGAGATCTGGTTCATTGCTACTGGAAGTCCAAACTATCCCACCTCGTGAGGCGGGAGGAAGGGAAGACGAATGGTGCACCGAGGCCATTCGGAAGAAGCTTCAGCTTTGGTTAATTTTACACGCCGCTCTCTCTGCCTCTGCTACTGACACACGCTCTCAACACTGGCACTACTTACACAGAGCCAAGCGGAATGTCCCTTTAACCGCAGTCATTCCAATGAGTAATGTCAATTAATCACTGGACTATTCTGCTGACGGGGTCTGCCAGCTTGTCTGAGATCGGCTCGTTGTAAACAACTAATCCCAGAGCGTCACAGTGACAGGACCGCCAGTGAACCCATGAACCAGAAACCCGCTTCCCACACCAAACCCGATAGCGATTCTCCAGCTGACACTGGAGGCCGTGGATAATGGAACAAGATGGATCCCAGTGTACCCAGAATTCAAGGCCCCCGTTGCTTGTGGAATTGTGCGTCACCGGGAAGACCAATCTCCTCACTGACGATCTTCCTGGCTGCTCGGGATTTCAAAGAGAGATGTTCTTGTGATGGGCTGGCTTCATCCCTCGTCCCATGTACTGTGATCAGAAGCTCGATATACAACTCCACACAATAACTCAACTCTTTGATGCCTGCCATTCTCTTGGAATATCTGGCTCCTGCTTTAGTCATCTCGTTTAAGGTCTTGTTTCATGTGGCGCCACCTCGTCTCAGCTATTAAGAGTCCATAGCCCAGTTTGAAGAGTAATCCAACAAGTTTTCAATTCATGGACTAATATTTGACAGTGAAAGGTCCAGCTTGTTCCCAATGAATTCTGGGATCCTTGACTATGTTAACCCCCTATTTACCCATAGTGTAGGTTTAGCTGACTGAAGCACATTTGCAGACTTCAAGACGCCATTTCACTTATCAAACTTCGGAATGTGTGTGGTCACAGCCTCAGTAGAGCCATTGTCTAAACACAGCCGGTCCTCCCAGGAGATAAGGGTACAATTAACAACCAACATTGCACTAGTCGCAGAATACATGAATCACTGTGGCCTTGTAGTCACCCTGCTTGTTCGACAGCTAAGGATAAAACATGTTTTCTCAAACAATAAACTATGCCTCCAACGGGAAAGGGATAACAGCAGGAATGTGGGGAGTAGGATGAAACACTAACATCTGTGACTGGCATGGTCGGAGGGTACCTGAGTTCAAGGGGTGGGCCCGACAGTTGAGTGACTAACCACATAAACCGATAAAGAGTAACTGTTGTGACACTGTTTGTTCGTGTATGCCCCCATTCTGTAGTAGGTGTGTGTTGCTTATAGAATTGTATAACTTGAATGAACAACTGCTCGTCCCTTGTGAGCACACCCCAAGTTTGAGGAAGCGGGGTGGCTCTCCCTTGTGCACAAGTTTCTCTCAGTTGTTTTAATAAATTCTGAACTTGTCCTCAATTCCGTCTCCATCTGGGGTTTCTCCAAATTCGAATCTAACAACAGAATAGTCATCAGATGTTTTGATGTTGCCAACCATCTTCTTTAAGTAGGTCAGTGCTATTGGATCCCATCATCCGAGAATATATTCCTTGTATCTGTATTGATGTAGAAGGGCTCTTGTATTACATAGAAGCATAGAAGATAGGAGCAGGAGTAGGCCATTCGGCCCCTCGAAGCCGCTCCACCATTCAATACGATCATGGCTGATCATCCAAGTGCAGTACCCTGTCCCTGCTTTCTCCCCATATCCCTTGATCCCTTTAGCCTTAAGAAATATATCCAACTCCTTCTTGAATATATTTAATGAATTGGCCTCCACTGCCTTCTGTGGTAGAGAATTCCACAGGTTCACCACTCTCTGGGTGAAGAAATTCCTCCTCATCTCTGTCCTAAATGGCTTACCCCTTATCCTTAGACTGTGACCCCTGGTTCTGGACTCCCCGGCCATCGGGAACATCCTTCCTGCATCTAGTCTGTCTAGTCCTGTTAGAATTTTATAAGTTTCAATGAGATCCCCTCTCATTCTTCTAAACTCGATTGTATTGTAAGCACTGTTGTTGCCGTACAAGGCACTCAGAGTCAGGAGTGTTCACATTCCATTCTGGACTTTGTTGTTGATGGGACGGACACATTCGGACAGATTTCACAGTGAGGCCCTTTCACAAGATCCAGTACATGCACCGCACAAACTTCAGCAACTGCGCTTTAATTCTGTAACGTTCCAATCCACAATTCTGCAATAAAATTTACAGCATTTGAAACTGTGATCTCTGTGTCTTGTTAAATATCCACTGCCTTTGGTATTGGCAGTTCAAACCGAAATCTATAACCCAACTTCGCAAACGTAGCAGGTTCCTTTACAACTGCACGGGTCGATGTCCCACGGTGATCCACACAATGAGACAAGGCCAAGAGTAGCGTTCAGGTGAAACAGTGGCCCAGAAATTCGGGTCGGGGGCTTCCTGCGGGTGCAAGCCTCCGACCTGCACTTACCAAGCGCGCCGGCCGTTGTGCTGTGGGCCCGCGTGGGATTCCGATCCTGGGCCTCATCACCCAGAGAGTGGTGAACCTGTGGAATTCTCGACCACAGAAGGCAGTTGAGGCCAATTCATTAAATATATTCAAGAAGGAGTTAAATATATTTCTTAAGGCTAAAGGGATCAAGGGATATGGGGAGAAGGCAGGGACAGGGTACTGAATTTGGATGATCAGCCATGATCGCATTGAATGGCGGAGCAGGCTCGAGGGGCCGAATGGCCTACTCCTGCTCCTATCTTCTATGTTTCTGTGTTTCTAACAGCATTGTGGGAGCAGCTTCACCACACGGACTGCAGCGGTTCAAGAAGGCGGCTCACCACCACTTTCTCGAGGGCAATTAGGGATGAACAATAAATGCTGGCCTTGCCAGCGACGCCCACATCCCAGAAACACATTTTTAAAAATGCTCACACACACACACACACACACACACACAGAGCAGTGCCTGGAAGGGTGATTATTAATGAGGCTTTTTAAAAATATATTTACATTGTTGTGAAGGGATTCATGCAATAGTTGGGTCACTCGATAAGTTTGGAATGAGTCTCAGCTTGCTTCTTATTTTACCTTGAAAAAGTGCAGAAAATGATTGAACTATCTCACAGTTCGGGAAAAATTGGGTTGCTCTGCGCCTCCCGTTAGTGCCCCCGGGGGGCGCTATTGGGTCGCAAGGCCTCTAGCGCCCGGGCGTGACTCCGCTAACACCTCCTGCGAAATTCAGCGGAAGGTTAGCGGCGGTGGTAGCCGGTAGTGCCCCGCGGTGCGCTGCGCCTCCGCCGATGACGTCATCGGCGCTCGCGCCCCGGCTGCAAACTTCGGCTGCGCCCCCCTGACCTATCGCCGGACGATAAGTCCGACAGGCTCAGGGTGGCATTTTTGCAGCCGCGGCGGCGGGATTTAAAGGGGCGGGTGTCGGGCGGCCATTTCCTTTTCTGGCCGCCTGCCAGCACCTGCTCCCCCTTTCCCCTCTTTCATTCGGGGTGCCGGCCGCGATCGCTCAGCCCGGCACCCCGCTCCCCGGTTGTCCAGGGGCGGGAAGCCTGCAATACCGCAGCGCGACGTGCCGACGTGCGTGGCGCTGTTGCACGCATCGCCGCGATATTCAGTGGTAGCGCTTCCAGCAGCGCCCTGCCTTGTACTTGGGGCGCTACCACTGAATTTACGGTGCAGGGGCGGTAAGTTTTTCGGGGCGCTAAAGTTAGCACCCCGGCGAAGTTAGCGCTCCAAAAGGGGGCACCACCGAATTTTTCCCCCGATATCCGGCGACACTGACTCTATTTTACATTTGTGCAATTTATGGATGGTCCCTTACTGGCTGGTGTTACAGGAAAGCGAAAGTAAAGTTCGAGCAGTTTTTACAAACACAGCCACTGCTTTTTTTTTCTTTACCAGCAGAACTTCCCTGGGTGTGCTGAGCAGAAAGGGATAGCAGAAGAAACAGCAGAGGCAAAGCTGTAAGTATCAGGTCTCCAACAAGCTGTCGGAGGTCTGAACCTCCACTGGCCCCAGGGTGGGGTCCTCATGTCAACGCCTTGCCTGAATGAGAGCTGACTAACTGGCTGAATGCTCTGGGCTGGAATCCATTTCAGCTCAGTGCTTGGCGGTAGTTGGCAGCTGGAATCTAAATATTCGCCTCAAAGATGCTTACTAAAGCACAGACCCTCCCTTAGTGCGCTGAGGTCTGACTGAAGGTCCAGTGTGGACATTCCCAGATGCTGCCCTGTGGGCTGCGAATGTGAAACTTGCTCCCCCCCACCTCATTTCGACAGCTGTCTGCAGGTCTCTGAAAATTGGGCCAGAGTTTGCTGTCAAAAACTATGTTGAGATCGATGGCGCGCGCTGTTAGTTATGAGCCAATAGTACAGCAACTTCAGGCGAGGGGCAGGTGCGCGGTTCAACGCAAATGTCCAAAAGTTGCGCCCCGTCCGCCGTTAGCTTCACGAAAGCGTCATCTCGCCCCCCCGGCTGACCGTTGAAATGCATCGAATGGCGTGACGTTGCTGCATTTGCGCGGTAGATACGAACTGAACTCATAGAAACACAGAAGATAGGAGCAGGAGTAGGCCATTCGGCCCCTCGAGCCTGCTCCGCCATTTAATGAGATCATGGCTGATCATCCAAATTCAGTACCCTGTCCCTGCTTTCTCCACATATCCCTTGATCCCTTTAGCCTCAAGAAATATATCCAACTCCTTCTTGAATATATTTAATGAACTGGCCTCTACTGCCTTCTGTGGTAGAGAATTCCACAGGTTCACCACTCTCTGGGTGAAGAAATTCCTCCTCATCTTTGTCCTAAATGGCCTACCCCTTATCCTGAGACTGTGACCCCTGGTTCTGGACTTCCCCGCCATCAGGAACATCTTTCCTGCATCTAGCCTGTCCAGTCCTGTTAGAATTTTGTAAGTTTCAATGAGATCCCCTCTCATTCTTCTAAACTCTAGCGAGTATAAGCCCAATCAACCCAATCTCTCCTCATACGTCATTCCTGCCATCCCAGGTATCCGCCTGGTGAACTCGCCACAGAAACTTCAGCCTTGTCCTTTCCAAGTCTAAGTACCCTTTGATATAAGGAAACTCACTAAGCACTTGGTTGGAGTATAAAACAAGGCTTTAATCAACTGTTTCACAACCATGGGATTCTAGTTACATCACTAGTTCCTGGTTACAGAAACATCCTGGGCAAGCTGGACTTGGAGGGGTCGAGATGTCCGGTGTTCAGGTGAGTGATGGGTGCATGAGTGCAGAGGTAAGTGTGTTTGGTGTGTTGAAAGAAGTTTTACTTACCTTTACAGCCTTCCTTCCTTCAGGTCTCGGGAGTCCGTCATCTCACCGGCACAGAAAGCAGAATGGCCGCGATCTGTCAAATGTTGCAGCATTCAGCTTTCTGTTCCGGAGAGATCTCTAAATCATCCTGAGAGGAAGGAATTAACTTGGAGTACAGATTGTCAGTGTTTGACAGCTTCAAACAGCTGTCAAACGCTGATACTTCATCTGTCAAAAGGTCTTGACATGAAATGTCAATCTGTGACATCACCTGTTGCCGGGTGGCCCTTAATTGGCCCGATGAGCCTGCTGGGCGGGCTCAACAAGGTCAATCAAGTCAAATCGAGTGGGTTGGTCACAACTCGATGGAGGCGGGACTACAACCCCGAAAGTTGTAGTCCCGCCTCCTACCCGCCTCCTCAGTGAAAATCCAGCCCCCTGTCTCCACTTAATTGCTTTTTAGTCTTCAAAGGTCAGCTATCTTGGCCGCCTCTTTATGAATGTGGCCTTTCATGTTAGCCCCTGTCTTTCTTACACCATTCAGTGAGACTGCCAGCGATGTCTTTTTAACTCCCCACTTCAGGATGAAGCAATAGCTGTAAAGTTGGACACTTTCGTCCTGTCAAAGGGTCCTTTGGTTGTAATGTGGTCGCAATGTGCGGCCTGGTATTATGGTATGGGCGGGGCGCCCACTTCCTCGTGCAAATGACCGCGCCCAGGGCCACAGCAGAGGGGCAGACGAAAGTCCTGCCACCCCCTCACCCCCCACCCCCTGACCTCCTCCCACATTTCTGGCAGAGTGGAGCCCAGGAATTTCAGGTCTTCAATATTTTTGTAATGACTCCCAACTTGGAACGTGGCTTCGCTCTTGGTTTTCTAACCGTGACCTGATTTCTGTGCTTTATATCACAGGACACTCGCTAACTGCATCTTCCCTCATCGCTTGAACCTTTTGAAGATGAAAGGACAGAGTTACCTTGTGCTTCTCTGCATTGGAATCATTGCTCCAGCATCTGGTAACGACCATTATATTCTCTATAACAATAATTGGGAACAACTGTTAATCGTTCGCTATCAGGCGGATTAACACAGAATCGCGTTCCACGTTGTACAGCTGGCGCGAAATATCTCTCTTTCCCCTTTAACATTATCCCTTTAAATCACACAGTAATTGGCTCACGGTCCCATCTAACTGGTAACAGGTTGTTCAGCTTTGTGAGCATTGAAAAAAAAAATGTACTCGTTCATGGGATGTGGGCGTCGCAGGCAAGGCCAGCATTTATTGCCCATCCCTAATTGCCCTTGAGAAGGTGGTGGTGAGCCGCCTTCTTGAACCGCTGCAGTCCGTGTGGTGAAGGTGCTCCCACAGTGCTGTTAGGGAGGGAGTTCCAGGATTTTGACCCAGCCACCATGAAGGATCGGCGATATACTTCTAAGTCAGGATGGTGTGTGACTTGGAGGGGAACTTGGAGGTGGTGGTGTTCCCATGCGCCTGCTGCCCTTGTCCTTCTAGGTGGAAGAGGTCGCGGGTTTGGGAGGTGCTGCCGAAGCAGCCTTGGCGAGTTGCTGCAGTGCATCTTGTAGATGGTGCACACTGCAGCCACGGTACGCCAGTGGTGGAGGGAGTGAATGTTTAAGGTGGTGGATGGGGTGCCAATCAAGCGGGCTGCTTTGTCCTGGATGGTGTCGAGCTTCTTGAGTGTTGTTGGAGCTGCACTCATCCAGGTAAGTGGAGAGTATTCCATCACACTCCTTACTTGTGCCTTGTAGATGGTGGAAAGGCTTTGGGAAGTCAGGAGGTGAGTCACTCGCCACAGAATACCCAGCCTCTGACCTGCTCTTGTTGCCACAGTATTTATGTGGCTGGTCCAGTTAAGTTTCTGGTCAATGGTGACCCCCAGGATGTTGATGGTGGGGGATTCGGCGATGGTAATGCCATTGAATGTCAAGTGGTTAGATTCTTGCTTGTTGGAGATAGTCATTGCCTGGTAACAAATGTTACCTGCCACTTATCAACCCAATCCTGAGTGTCGTCCAGGTCTTATTGCATGCGGGCATGGACTGCTTCATTATCTGAGGAGTTGTGAATGGCGCTGAACACTGTGCAGTTATCAGCGAACATCCCCATTTCTGACCTTATGCTGGAGGGAAGGTCATTGATGAAGCAGCTGAAGATAGTTGGGCCTAGGACACTGCCCTGAGGAACTCCTGCAGCGATGTCCTGGGGCTGTGATGAGCAGGTACTTTGTTTCCTCCATCTTTGTCTTGTCCTTGGGATCTAGCATTGCTTTGAAATAGGAAGGGACAGCAACTGAAGCTTTGCCAAACTGTATGTTTGGGTACGGTAACATAGTGGCCATGTTATTGGACTAGTAATCTTGGAGGCCTGGCCTAATAATCCGGAGACGCGAGTTCAATTCCTGCCATGGCAGTTTGTGAATCTGAACTCAGTTAATTAAATAAATCTGGAATAAAATAGTTGCTATCGGTAACGGTGATCATGAATTTACGTGGCTGTCGTAAAAACCCATCTGGTTCACTAATGGGCTTTAGGGAAGGAAATCTGCCGTCCTTACCCGGTCTGGCCTATACATGACTCCAGACCCACAGCAATGTGGTTGACACTTAACTGCCCTCTGACATGGCCAAGCAAGCCCCTCGGTTGTATCAAACCTGCTACAAAAAAAAAGTCACCACACGTACTGCAGGGGTTCAAGAAGGCAGCTCAACACCACCCTCTCAAGGGCAACTGGGGATGGGCAATAAATGCTGGCCTTGCCCGCGACGGCCACATCCCGTGAATGAATGAATGGTCCACTATCGGGCCCAACGATTGAAGTGCTGGCCTGTTTCATTAAATAGCTCCGTTTTCTACTGCCGTAACTTGCTCAGCGAGCAAACCTTGGCCTTCTACATGTCATATCACCCAGATACCTTTAGCAACGTCAGGTGGTGCAAGTGACAGAATTTACCATGTAATTCCTTCATTTACAGGGAGTCATAACAACCCCAGCATCCCTCCACCCTGGGCACAGTCTGGTGGGTGGGTAATAGCCCCCCCCACACCCTGGGCACAGTCTGGTGGGTGGGTAATAGCCCAGACCCCCCCCCCCACTCTGGGCACAGTCTGGTGGGTGGGTAATAGCCCAGACCCCCCACTCTGGGCACAGTCTGGTGGGTGGGTAATAGCCCCCCCCCACACTCTGGGCACAGTCTGGTGGGTGGGTAATAGCCCAGCATCCCCCCACTCTGGGCACAGTCTGGTGGGTGGGTAATAGCCCAGACCCCCCACTCTGGGCACAGTCTGGTGGGTGGGTAATAGCCCAGACCCCCCACACTGGGCACAGTCTGGTGGGTGGGTAATAGCCCCCCCCACACTCTGGGCACAGTCTGGTGGGTGGGTAATAGCCCAGACCCCACACTCTGGGCACAGTCTGGTGGGTGGGTAATAGCCCAGACCCCCCACTCTGGGCACAGTCTGGTGGGTGGGTAATAGCCCCCCCCACACTCTGGGCACAGTCTGGTGGGTGGGTAATAGCCCAGACCCCCCCCCCACTCTGGGCACAGTCTGGTGGGTGGGTAATAGCCCCCCCCACACTCTGGGCACAGTCTGGTGGGTGGGTAATAGCCCAGACCCCCCACTCTGGGCACAGTCTGGTGGGTGGGTAATAGCCCAGACCCCCCACCCTGGGCACAGTCTGGTGGGTGGGTAATAGCCCCCCCCACACTGGGCACAGTCTGGTGGGTGGGTAATAGCCCAGACCCCCCACTCTGGGCACAGTCTGGTGGGTGGGTAATAGCCCAGACCCCCCACCCTGGGCACAGTCTGGTGGGTGGGTAATAGCCCCCCCCACACTCTGGGCACAGTCTGGTGGGTGGGTAATAGCCCAGACCCCCCCCCACTCTGGGCACAGTCTGGTGGGTGGGTAATAGCCCCCCCCACACTCTGGGCACAGTCTGGTGGGTGGGTAATAGCCAAGACCCCCCCCCCCCCACTCTGGGCACAGTCTGGTGGGTGGGTAATAGCCCAGACCCCCCCCCCCCCACTCTGGGCACAGTCTGGTGGGTGGGTAATAGCCCAGACCCCCCACTATGGGCACAGTCTGGTGGGTGGGTAATAGCCCAGACCCCCCCCCCCACCCCTGGGCACAGTCTGGTGGGTGAGAAAAAGGGCATGGAGCCAACATAACCTGGCCACGCGTCAATTTCTCCTTCCGCCTGCCCACATTACTGTATTTTTACACCCAATTCTGGGTGGAAATTCAGGTTGAAAGTACGTGTCTGTGACAAAGGCGCCACCCCTGGTGGGAGGGTGTAATTACAACGTGACGCATTTGCGTAGATATTTCCATTCTAGAATCTGGACATTATTATTATTATTATTATTATTAATAAAATCCTGTCAACTTTTATTGTCATTGTTAGTGCACAAGTGCAGTACAACGAAATGTAGGCTTGCGGCTCCCGAGAGTGTACATTTAGATTAAGACATTTAAACATTCAACATACATTTGGCTTGTAATACATTAACATAAACATAACCACAATAAAGTGCATTGGCAGATGTGCAGGCTTTAGAGTTTATTTGTGGAGTTCAGTAGGATGACAGCCCTGGGAAAGAAGCTGTTCCTAAATCTGGTCGTTCGGGTGCGAATGCATCTGTAGCGTCTCCCAGATGGCAGGAGGGCGAACAGACTGTGGCTGGGGTGGGTAGGGTCTTTGATGATGGTCCGTGACCTCCGTAAACAGCGTTTCTGGTATGTGAGCTCTATGGTCGGTAGCCGGGTGCCGGTAATGCGTTGGGCAGTTTTGACTACCCGCTGCAGGGCTTTCCGGTCATAGTAGCTACAGCTGCCATACCAGACTGTGATACAGTTGAATCATAGAAAGCCACAGCACAGAAGGAGGCCATTCGGCCCATTGTGTCCGTGCCGGCCGACAAAGAGCTCTCCAGCCTAATCCCACTTTCCAGCACTTGGTCCGTAGCCCTGTAGGTTACGGCGCTTCAAGTGCTTATCCAAGTGCTTTTGAAATGTGGTGAGGGTCTCTGCCTCTCCCACCCTTTCAGGCAGTGAGTTCCAGACCCCCACCACCCTCTGGGTGAAGACATTTCCTCAAATCCCCTCTAAACCTTCCACCAATTACTTTAAATCTGTGCCCCCTGGTTATTGACCCTTCTGCTAAGGGAAATAGGTCCTTCCTATCCACTCTATCTAGGCCCCTCATAATATTATACACCTCAGACTAGATGCAGGAAGGATGTTCCCGATGGTCGGGGAGTCCAGAACCAGGGGTCACAGTCTAAGGATAAGGGGTAAGCCATTTAGGACAGAGATGAGGAGGAATTTCTTCACCCAGAGAGTGGTGAACCTGTGGAATTCTCTACCACAGAAGGCAGTAGAGGCCAATACATTAAATATATTCAAGAAGGAGTTGGATATATTTCTTAAGGCTAAAGGGATCAAGGGATATGGGGAGAAGGCAGGGACAGGGTACTGAATTTGGATGATCAGCCATGATTTCATTAAATGGCAGAGCAGGCTCGAGGGGCCGAAAGGCCTACTCCTGTTCCTATCTTCTATGATTCAATTAGGTCTCCCCTCAGCCTCCTCTGTTCCAAAGAAAACAACCCCAGCCTCTCCGATCTTTCCTCATAGCTAAAATTCCCCAACCCAGGCAACATCCTCGCAAATCTCCTCCGCACCCTCTTTAGTGCAATCACATTCTTCCTGTAATGTGGGGACCAGAAATGCACGCATTATTCTAGCTGCGGCCTAACTAGTGTTTTATACATAAGGACAAAATGTATGTCTTGAAAATGCATCACGTCTGTGCGCCCTGGTCCAACTTTCCACCGCCACCCAACCTCACTTCACTTGGTGTAACCTCCCCAGATACACCACTGGAGACTGACTTAATATATTAAGAAAAATCTTATTTCTGCGCCTACTTCCCATCAGCCTTTCCAGCGCCACCACTGGCGGGAGGGAGTAATTACAGCGTGACCAGTTTACATAGAAACATAGAAGATAGGAGCAGGAGTAGGCCATTCGGCCCCTCGAACCCGCTCCACCATTTAATGAGATCATGGCTGATCATCCAAATTCAGTACCCTGTCCCTGCTTTCTTCCCTTATCCCTTGATCCCTTTAGCCTCAAGAAATATATCTAACTCCTTCTTGAATATATTTAATGAATTGGCCTCAACTGCCCTGTGTGGCAGAGAATTCCACAGGTTCATCAATCTCTGGGTGAAGAAATTCCTCCTCATCTCTGTCCTAAATGGCTTACCCCTTATCCTTAGACTATGACCCCTGGTTCTGAACTCCCCGGCCATCGGGAACATCCTTCCTGCATCTAGTCTGTCTAGTCCTGTTAGAATTTTATAAGTTTCAATGAGACCCCTCTCATTCTTCTAAACTCCAGCGAGTATAAGCCTAATCGACCCAATCTCTCCTCATACGTCATTCCTGCCATCCCAGGTATCAGTCTGGTGAATCTTCGCTGCACTCCCTCCATGGCAAGAACATCCTTCCTCAGGCTGTTTCCATTCAAAATGTATACACAGGAAATATAAAAATAAGGCGTTAAATAATGCATATGATTATTTTGTTTACTAGGACAGTTTAACGTTGTTGGTTCTGATGATGCAGTGATTGCGGTTGTGGGGGAAGATGTTATATTGAAGTGCCTGGTAAGATCAGAACAACCTTTGGATAACATGGAGGTGAGATGGTTCCGGTCTCACTGGACAGCTCCCGTACATTTATACAGAGACGGAGCTGATCAAAGGGATGTTCAGTCTGGCTACTACAAAAGGAGGACCAAACTGTTCAAAGATGAATTTTATAAAGGAAACATGTCCCTCAAACTGAAGAGAGTGGAAATATTAGATCAAGGAGCGTACACATGTTCGGTGAAATCTGGGACACTGCATGACGAAACAACGATGCAGATGAAAGTTGGAGGTTAGCCACTTTATTAGTCTCTGCCTTAAGAACATAAGGGCCCAGAAATTCGGGTCGGGGGCTTCCCGCGGGTGCAAGTCTCCGACCTGCACTTACCTAGCGCGCCGGCCGTTGAGCTGTGGGCCCGCGTGGGATTCCGATCCTGGGCCTGCTCCAACTGCCGGCGTGCAGTGCTTGCGTATCCCAGGGGCGCAGTTAGTTCGAAGCGTCCCCTGGGATCACGTGGGCCATGGGGAGCCAATCGGAGCAGGGAATGCTCCATTCATAAGTCTGACAGGAAGAGCTGTCAAGACTTAAAAATACTACGGGCCCCAAAACATCACTAAATCTTCAAATAATTTTTTTTAAAAATCACATTAACTAAACTATAAATTACATGAAGTAACTATTTTAAACAATAATTTAAATTTTTGTAAAAAATAATTTTATTTTCTAACGGGGCTAAAAATAAACTTACCTTGCTTTAAAGTATTTAAAAATAATAAACCTGTGGAAAAAATGTTTTAATTTTAGTTAATTCACCACTTACCTTGTGAAAAGCAGGCCTTGCGACTGCTTTTTATATGTGTAACTCCTGGAGACTTACCCTCCCGGGAAAACCTACAAAAAAACGTAAGTTCGATGCGCACGCGCTGCCTCTCCCGCGCACGCGTTCGAACTCTGAACCCCTTCGTTCAGGGGAATGGAAGTGCCGGTTTCCCGCGCATGCGCAGTGCATCTGCCTGTGGAAATATAGAAAAAGGGTCAACTATAGATTGCAAGGCTTGCTGGGATATTATATTCGGTCAACTTAGAATTAGAGCTTACTTCAGCAACTAACACCAGACAAGCTGTCAGCAGTTGTAACAACAATGAGGATGTGATAACCGATACCAGACACTACAATGAGTAAGGGTCAACGAAAGGCTGGTCCCTACAAGGAGATGGTAACTGTTACTAGGCAAAGGCGAGTATTGATTTGATAACACTGTTAAAGTGGTTAATTAGATAAGAATAACATCGCTGAGGAACTTGTTTACTTAAGTGTATAAATATGCTGCGATTACTGATGATTTTCGGAGTTGCTAGCCTAGCTCTTGACTAGGCACTCTCCCCTTGTGCACAAGTAAAATAAACTAACAATCTGACGATACTGCTTGTGTGTTAGAGTCTTACTCGGAGTCGAGGTTTCGACACACCCTGTCAATCCCCCCCTTCAGAATCTTATATGTTTCAATGAGATCACCTCTCATTCTTCGAAACTCCAGATAGTATCGGCCCAATCTACACACTCTCTCACTTTGTCTGTGTGACGTGAAATTTGTATCTTTAAATAAGCTGTTAACTTTATTGAGGTAGTTCATTTTGTGACCTTGTTTTGTTGCGATTATCGGCCATTAAACTGGGGTTTGATTGATGATTGCAGCCATTGGGTGCCAACCCACAATTCACTTGGAGCAATCCAGCTACCAAGGCATTACCCTGGCCTGTGTATCTGATGGATGGCACCCAGAACCGGAGGTGCTGTGGACTGATGGACAAGGAAAGGACCTGTCAATGCTCTCTAGAACTAGATATGAACAAGAATCTGAAGGGTTCTTCAATGTTGAAAGCAAAATTGTCGTAACCAAGCGTCGCATAACCTACTTCCAGTGTGCCATACGAAACAGACTGTTGGACAAAGAACATGAAGTATCTATCAGGATAACAGGTCAGTAAAATAAATAAATAAAACAAAATAAAATAAATAACATTTTTAAAAAAAATAAAAGAATGTTTGAGAGCAGACGGGGCCGCGCTTTAACGTCTCATCCGGAAGACATTTTTCAGCAGACTATTTATATATATGTGTAAATATTTTATGATTGTTACGTCCCACTCCAGAGACAGGAGCACAAAATCCAGGCTGACACTCCAGTGCAGTGCTGAGGGAGCGCTGCACTGTCGGAGGGGCAGTACTGAGGGAGCGCTGCACTGTCGGAGGGGCAGTACTGAGGGAGCGCTGCACTGTCGGAGGGGCAGTACTGAGGGAGCGCCGCACTGTCGGAGGGGCGGTACTGAGGGAGCGCTGCACTGTCGGAGGGGCAGTACCAAGAGAGCGCCGCACTGTCGGAGGGGCAGTACTGAGGGAGCGCTGCACTGCCGGAGGGGCAGTACTGAGGGAGCACCACACTGTCGGAGGGGCAGTACTGAGGGAGCGCCGCACTGCCGGAGGGGCAGTACTGAGGGAGCGCTGCACTGTTGGAGGGGCAGTACTGAGGGGGCACTGCACTGTCGGAGGGGCTGTACTGAGGGAGCGCTGCACTGTCAGAGGGTCAGTACTGAGGGAGCGCTGCACTGTCGGAGGGGCTGTACTGAGGGAGCGCTGCACTGTCAGAGGGTCAGTACTGAGGGAGCGCTGCACTGTCGGAGGGGCAGTACTGAGGGAGCGCAGCACTGTCGGAGGGGCAGTACTGAGGGAGCGCCGCACTGTCGGAGGGGCAGTACTGAGGGAGCGCCGCACTATCGGAGGGGCAGTATTGAGGGAGCGCTGCACTGTCGGAGGGGCAGTACTGAGGGAGCGCCGCACTGTCGGAGGGGCAGTACTGAGGGAGCGCCGCACTGTCGGAGGTTCAGTACTGAGGGAGCGCTGCACTGTCGGAGGTTCAGTTCTGAGGGAGCGCTGCACCGTCGGAAGTGCCTACAAAGGGCGAGCGAGAGTTTACCTATAGTGCAGTGACATTGATAAACCTACAGAGGGCGAGCGAGAGATTTACCTATAGTGCAGTGACATTGATAAACCTCCAGAGGGCGAGCGAGAGATTTACCTATAGTGCAATAACATTGATAAACCTACAGAGGGCGAGCGAGAGATTTACCTATAGTGCAGTAACGTTGATAAACCTACAGAGGGCGAGCGAGAGATTTACCTATAGTGCAGTAACATTGATAAACCTACAGAGGGCGAGCGAGAGATTTACCTATAGTGCAGTAACGTTGATAAACCTACAGAGGGCGAGCGAGAGATTTACCTATAGTGCAGTAACATTGATAAACCCACAGAGGGCGAGCGGGAGATTTGCAAAAGTGTGTATTGGAAGGTGAGCATCTCTTTGGTTCAGCTGACCCACATTTCATTGCATATGTCCAGGTGCTGAGACAGATAAACGGATGCACAACACACACTGCACAGGGGAAAGCTGAGGGAACTCAGGATTAAACAGGGAGCCAGCCACACACAGCATGAGGTTGGCAAAGCACAGAAATGGAGCTTGGAATAAGAACCATCAAAAAAGACTTCTTGAGCAATGGGGGGTGTGGGAGGAAGCAGCAGCCTCAGACAGGGAGGGTGATGTCCCTGTTGTAGGTGAGTGGAGGGAGGCCTCCCCAAGGTCCATCAGTCCTCGGCTGTGTCTGTCTGCCTGCAGTCAGGGGTCTGGGGGAAGGGCAGCTGTTGGCCAGAGACAGGAAGGAACCATTTGGGACTGACCCCACTCCCCTGGAGATAGGCAGACTCAACTTGGACTGACCCACACCTGGGGGGCGGGCTTCAGGTGGAGGAAGCAGCAACCTGATAGGCTGGGGGGCTGTGGAGTGGGTGGAGGGAAGTTTGAGTGACAGGTCGGCACTATAAAAAGGTAGACCCATGTGTGTTTCACTCTTTCTGACTGCGGGATGGTGTTCTTATATTTGGTGAGTGGCTCTTGGGACTGTAATTTCCACTCAGTGTTCCGGTAATGTAGTATTTTGTGTCTCTTTAGTGTTGAAACTCTTTGAGTGTGCAGGTAATGAATGTTGGTCTGTGTGTCTGTGTGAACTGGGTCCCATTGGCCATTCTGTGTTAGTGTGTGTGAGATTCTCTGGTGTGAACGGTGTGTGAGCGAGTCCTGTCTCAATCTCTCTCTCCCAGCCCCCAGCCCCTCTCTCCCAGCCCCCAGCCCCTCTCTCCCAGCCCCCAGCCCCTCTCTCCCTGCTCCAGGCTCGGTCCAGGTGAAAGGATGGAAGAGAGATCCGGCCGGCTGTTCCGTTGGTGCCATGTGGGACGGTGAGATTCAATCTGTAATCTCTTTCTCTCTCTCCCTTTTCACTCCCCTTTGCCTGTTTGCTCGAGGTTGTGTTCCCAGGTGTTGGGAGGAAGATTTCTGAGCTGTGGCTCCAGGTGGACGTGCGGAGATCGTGAGGAAGCGCAGACCAGGTGTGACCGTGAGTATCGATCTCTCTCATCTCGCTCTCTCAATCTCAATCTCAATATCATTCTCTCTCAATCTCTCTCTCTTTCTCAATCTCTCTCATCTCGATCTCTCTCAATCTCAATATCATTCTCTCAATCTCTGTCTCTCTTTCTCAATCTCTCTCATCTCGATCTCTCTCAATCTCAATATCATTCTCTCAATCTCTGTCTCTCTTTCTCAATCTCTCTCATCTCGATCTCTCTCTTTCTCAATCTCTCTCATCTCGATCTCTCTCAATCTCAATATCATTCTCTCTCAATCTCTGTCTCTCTTTCTCAATCTCTCTCATCTCAATCTCTCTCAATCTCAATCTCTCAATCTGTCTCTCTTTCTCAATCTCTCTCATCTCGATCTCTCTCTTTCTCAATCTCTCTCATCTCGATCTCTCTCAATCTCAATCTCTCTCAATCTCAATATCATTCTCTCAATCTCTGTCTCTCTTTCTCAATCTCTCTCATCTCGCTCTCTCTCAATCTCAATCTCTCTCAATCTCAATATCATTCTCTCAATCTCTGTCTCTCTTTCTCAATCTCTCTCATCTCGCTCTCTCTCAATCTCAATCTCTCTCAATCTCAATATCATTCTCTCAATCTCTGTCTCTCTTTCTCAATCTCTCTCATCTCGATCTCTCTCAATCTCAATCTCTCTCAATATCATTCTCTCTCAATCTCTGTCTCTCTTTCTCTCTCAATCTCAATATCATTCTCTCTCAATCTCTGTCTCTCTTTCTCAATCTCTGTCATCTCGGTCTCTCTCAATCTCAATATCATTCTCTCTCAATCTCTGTCTCTCTTTCTCAATCTCTCTCATCTCGATCTCTGTCTCTCTTTCTCAATCTCAATATCATTCTCTCTCAATCTCTGTCTCTCTTTCTCAATCGCTCTCAATCTCTAAATCTCGATCTCTCTCAATCTCTGTCTCTGTCTCAATCTCTGTCTTTCGGTCGGTTTCTCTCTCGGCCTCTGTCTCAAACTGTCTCTCATCTCTGTCTCTGTCTCTGTCTCTCTCAATCTCTCTGTCTCAATCTCTCTCTTTTCTGTCTCTCTGTTTCTCGTTCTGTTTCTCTCTCAATCTCTTTTTCTGTCTTTCGGTCTGTTTCTCTCTCGGTCTCTGTCTCCATCTGTCTCTCAATCTCTCGCTGTTTCTCGTTCTGTGTCTCTCTCGCTGTTTCTCTTTTTTATTTTCTCCCATTTTCACTCTTTCCTCTCCCTCCTTCTCTTTCTTTCTCTCCCTCCTTCTCTTTCTTTCTCTCCCTCCTTCTCTTTCTTTCTCTCCCTCCTTCTCTTTCTTTCTCTCCCTCCTTCTCTTTCATTCTCCCTCCTTCTCTTTTTCTCCCCCCCCTCGATCCCCCCTCTTTTTTTTATTTTCTCCCATTTTCACTCTTTCCTCTCCCTCCTTCTCTTTCTTTCTCTCCCTCCTTCTCTTTCATTCTCCCTCCTTCTCTTTTTCATCCCCCCCCACCCTCGACCCCCCCCACCCTCTGTCCCCCCCACCCTCTGTCCCTCTCCCTCCTTCTCTTTCTTTCTCTCCCTCCTCTTTCCTTCTCTCCCTCCTTCTCTCCCTCCTTCTCTTTCATTCTCCCTCCTTCTCTTTTTCTCCCCCCCCCTCGATCCCCCCTCTTTTTTTTATTTTCTCCCATTTTCACTCTTTCCTCTCCCTCCTTCTCTTTCATTCTCCCTCCTTCTCTTTCTTTCTCTCCCTCCTTCTCTTTCTTTCTCTCCCTCCTTCTCTTTCTTTCTCTCCCTCCTTCTCTTTCTTTCTCTCCCTCCTTCTCTTTCTTTCTCTCCCTCCTTCTCTTTCTTTCTCTCCCTCCTTCTCTTTCTTTCTCTCCCTCCTTCTCTTTCTTTCTCTCCCTCCTTCTCTTTCTTTCTCTCCCTCCTTCTCTTTCTTTCTCTCCCTCCTTCTCTTTCTTTCTCTCCCTCCTTCTCTTTCTTTCTCTCCCTCCTTCTCTTTCTTTCTCTCCCTCCTTCTCTTTCTTTCTCTCCCTCCTTCTCTTTCTTTCTCTCCCTCCTTCTCTTTCTTTCTCTCCCTCCTTCTCTTTCTTTCTCTCCCTCCTTCTCTTTCTTTCTCTCCCTCCTTCTCTTTCTTTCTCTCCCTCCTTCTCTTTCTTTCTCTCCCTCCTTCTCTTTCTTTCTCTCCCTCCTTCTCTTTCTTTCTCTCCCTCCTTCTCTTTCTTTCTCTCCCTCCTTCTCTTTCTTTCTCTCCCTCCTTCTCTTTCTTTCTCCCTCCTCTTTTTCATCCCCCCCCCCGAATGTCCCCCCCCCCGAATGCCCCCCCCCCGAATGCCCCCCCCCTGAACGTCCCCCCCCTCTGAACGTCCCCCCCCTGAACGTCCCCCCCCCTGAACGCCCCCCCCCTGAACGTCCCCCCCCGCTGAATGTCGCCCCCCCCCCCGCTGAATGCCCCCCCCTGAATGTCCCCCCCCTGAACGTCGAATGTCCCCCCCCTGAACGTCCCCCCCGCTGAACGTCCCCCCCCCCTGAATGTCCCCCCCCCCCGCTGAATTTCCCCCCCCGCGCTACTCACTTCCCTCTCTCTCTTCTCCCCCCCCATACCCCCGTGATACTCTCTTCCCCCCCAATACCCCTGTGATACTCTCTTTGCCCCCCCCCCCCAATACCCCTGTGATACTCTCTTTGCCCCCCCCCCCCAATACCCCTGTGATACTTCTCTTTGCCCCCCCCCCATACCCCTGTGATACTCTCTTTGCCCCCCCCCCCCCCATACCCCTGTGATACTCTCTTCCCCCCCCCCCCATACCCCCGTGATACTCTCTTCTCTCCCTTGTCTAATACCCCTGTGATACTCTTCCCCCCAGCTTGTCTAATACCCGTGATACTCTCTTTCTCCCCCCCCCCCGTCTAATACCCCTGTGATACTCTCTTCCCCCGCCCCAATACCCCCATGATACTCTCTTCTCCCCCCCGTCTCTCTTCTCCCCCCCCCCCATCTAATACCCCCGTGATACTCTCTTTTCCCCCCCCCCCCATACCCCGTGATACTCTCTTCCCCCCAGCTCGTCTAATACCCCTGTGATACACTCTTCTCCCCCCAGCTCGTCTAATACCCCTGTGATACTCTCTTCTCCCCCCTGTCTAATACCCCTGTGATACACTCTTCTCCCCCCTGTCTAATACCCCTGTGACTATAGCTCCGTGACATTCCCCCCTATAATACAACCCATTAAAATCCCCCATAATACCCCTGCATACTACACCCTCATGAAGTTACCCCACCGTGAAACTCTCCACCTATAATTTCCCCCCCCCCGTTTAATCCCCGTCAATTCCCCCATGTAGAATTCCCCTCGCCTATCTCCTGCACCCCCCCCTGCTGTATTATCCACCCGTGTGCCACTCCTGTACAATAACTCCCCCTGTATAATTCACCCCATCTCCCCGTACACTCCGCCCCCTGTACCTCTCTCCCTCTGTGAAACTCCTTCCCTCCTCCCCCTTGGTGAAACTCCACAGCCCCCCCCTGACAGGAGACCCCCATATCTCCATCCCTGTATAATCCTGCCCGCCCTGTCAATCTCCCTCCCCACTGGTGAAACTCCACAGCCCTCCCTGTATAAGACCCCCATATCTCCATCCATGTATAATCACCCCGCCCGCCCTGTCAATCTCCCTCCCCACCGCTGGTGAAACTCCACAGCCCTCCCTGTATAAGACCCCCATATCTCCATCCATGTATAATCCCCCCGCCCGCCCTGTCAATCTCCCTCCCCACCGCTGGTGAAACTCCACAGCCCCCCCTGACAGGAGACCCCCATATCTCCATCCCTGTATAATCCTGCCCGCCCTGTCAATCTCCCTCCCCACCGCTGGTGAAACTCCACAGCCCCCCCTGTATAAGAGCCCCATATCTCCATCCATGTATAATCGCCCCGCCCTGTCAATCTCCCTCCCCACCGCTGGTGAAACTCCACAGCCCTCCCTGTATAAGACCCCCATATCTCCATCCCTGTATAATCACCCCGCCCTGTCAATCTCCCTCCCCACCGCTGGTGAAACTCCACAGCCCCCCCTGTATAAGACCCCCATATATCTCCATCCCTGTATAATCCCCCCGCCCTGTCAATCTCCCTCCCCACCGCTGGTGAAACTCCACAGCCCCCCCTGTATAAGACCCCCATATCTCCATCCCTGTATAATCGCCCCGCCCTGTCAATCTCCCTCCCCACCGCTGGTGAAACTCCACAGCCCCCCCTGTATAAGACCCCCATATATCTCCATCCCTGTATAATCCCCCCGCCCTGTCAATCTCCCTCCCCACCGCTGGTGAAACTCCACAGCCCCCCCTGTATAAGACCCCCATATCTCCATCCCTGTATAATCCCCCCGCCCGCCCTGTCAATCTCCCTCCCCACCGCTGGTGAAACTCCACAGCCCTCCCTGTATAAGACCCCCATATCTCCATCCCTGTATAATCACCCCGCCCTGTCAATCTCCCTCCCCACCGCTGGTGAAACTCCACAGCCCTCCCTGTATAAGACCCCCATATCTCCATCCATGTATAATCACCCCGCCCTGTCAATCTCCCTCCCCACCGCTGGTGAAACTCCACAGCCCCCCCTGTATAAGAGCCCCATATCTCCATCCCTGTATAATCCTGCCCACCCTGTCAATCTCCCTCCCCACCGCTGGTGAAACTTTATTTTGCCCCGTGTGTGAATCACTCACTTACCTGGTGTGGCTCCAAATCACAACTCTCTTTAATTTGCTTTAATTCACGTCCAAACAAACAAACAATGTAAAACACTCCCCCCACGCCGAGCACAAAATGGCTGCCTCCCTGCACCGAGCACAAAATGGCTGCCCCCTGCACCAAGCACAAAATGGCTGCCTCCCTGCACCAAGCACAAAATGGCTGCCTCCCTGCACCGAGCACAAAATGGCTGCCCCCCCGCACCGAGCACAAAATGGCTGCCCCCTGCACCAAGCACAAAATGGCTGCCCCCTGCACCAAGCACAAAATGGCTGCCCCCTGCACCAAGCACAAAATGGCTGCCCCCCTGCACCGAGCACAAAATGGCTGCCCCCTGCACCAAGCACAAAATGGCTGCCCCTGCACCAAGCACAAAATGGCTGCCCCCTGCACCAAGCACAAAATGGCTGCCTCCCTGCACCGAGCACAAAATGGCTGCCCCCTGCACCAAGCACAAAATGGCTGCCCCCTGCACCAAGCACAAAATGGCTGCCTCCCTGCACCGAGCACAAAATAGCTGCCCCCCCGCACCGAGCACAAAATGGCTTCCCCCTGCACCAAGCACAAAATGGCTGTGGCCGCTCACTCATTCGGTGGCTGTATAATGAGTGTCTGGAACCTAATTGGAGAGAGATTGAGAAGCCTGGGAATACAGGAGTGTGAGATGGGGGGGCAGTAGAGATCAGAGTGGGGTGCAGACGTGGAGCAAGAGATGACGGACATTCCCAACCTTCCCGCACAGTACCGTCCCAGCTCCAGGTATGTTCCTCACTGCAGGAAGATGTTTACCCCCCGCCAACCCCCATCAGTGTAGTGGGAAACAAAACCTGAGCTGGGTGTCCCTGAACAGAGAAAAGACACACAGAGATTTGGGTGACATAGGAGGCCATTCAGCCCTTCGAGCCTGTCCCACCAATGTTAGATTGTGGCTGATCTGCACCTCGACTCCATTTACCCACAGGAGCGAGGCAGAGACGTAGAGGGAAAGAAACTGTTTGACTTGGCGTTATACAACAAACCGGGTGATGGTGAATCAGCCTCCCGTTTCACATCTCGCCCTACTGTAACATTGATGGAAATCAACCTCGGGAGAGATGTGACGCAGGATTCTGGTTTATTGTCACTGGGTTCACACTGTGGCAGCGGGTCAACATCTGGCCCAGTGAGAGGGACTGAGGAGCAGAAAGCAGAGATACAGAAAGTGAGAAGGACAAAGAGGCAGAACTGAGTGTGAGAGGGAGCGAGATTGGGAATAAGAGGGAGAGAGGGAGCCAGAACCAGGGAGAGGAGCGGAGAGCAGAAGGCAGAGAAACTGAGATACAAAATAGAAAGAGACAGGCAGATGGACGGAGAGAGTGGCTGGCAGAGAGAGAGAGATACTGAAATAGAGAGTTGGAGATCGAGAAAGACAGAGTGCTGCAGAGAAAGAGTGGGAGAGGCAGAGATATCAAGAAAGATGTAGATAGAAAGAAGATTCGAGAGGGAGATGAAGGGATGCAGGAAGAGATAAAGAACAATGGAGTGCGAGAGACTGACGTAGAGATACAGATATAACGAAAGATGTGCCGATACAGAGATGTGACTCGAGAGGGAGGGAGGTGGAGAGTGGAATATACAGCTTACGTTGGGCGATCTGGAGAACTAACTCCAGTGGAAATTCAATCCCCCCGATGTGTCTACGGGGACAGGTGTCTCTGACTGTACGACCTGCGTGTGTCTCTGTCACTGGTCCCAGGCTGTAAGGGACAGACAGAGAGATGGGGAAATAGGGAGAGAGGGAATGGTACAAGTTTACAGCACAGAAGGAGGCTATTCGGACCCTCGTGTCTGTGCCGGCCGATTTATAAAGCTATCCAGCCGAATCCCACACTCCTGCTCTGGGTCCGTCACCTTATAGGTTACGGCACTTCTCGTGCGTATATGGCCCCTGGTTATTGACCTCTCTGCTGGGGGAGAGCAGTCCTTCCCATCCACTCTATCTAGGCCCCTCATCATTTTATACACCTCCATTTAATCTCCCTCAGTCTCTATTCCAAAGAAAACCAACCCAGCCTATCCAGTCTTTCCTCATAGCTAATAAAGGAAAGTATCTAGTCTGCCATCTTCAGTGCCTTTTCTACAGAGGTAACGAGAGAGAGAGGGTGGTGCAGAAAGATGTACAAGTTACATTGGGGGGAGCAAGCGATGGCAATGAATCGCGGGGTGATAAACAGACACATTGGGGGCCAGGCAGGCAGCCTGTGCTGAGGGGGCCTCGGTCACTCTCCTCCCTCTGAAGGAAGCACTTCTCCAGGATTCCACCTCCCAAAAGACTCTCTCTCTGCATCGTCACGTTGTAGCTTCTGGAGAGAGAGAAATGAAAATTGATTAAAAGAAAGCACGCAATGAATTAAAAAACTACATGCACAGCTCTGACCCAGGAAATTGAGTTTTTTTTTGCTGATTTGTCATCATTTACTGGTTTCTAAAAATGTCCCAATCCTCTGGCCTAACACTAATCTTGGCAACATTGCCTGCCTTTTCTTTCAATGTGATCCCATCTTTAACTCCCTTAGTTAGTCACGGATGGTGCATCCTCCTCGTAGAGCCTTTCTTTCTCACTGGAATACACCTTTGCTGAGATTGATGAAATATCTCCTTAAATGTCTGCCACTGCTGAGCTAGCATCTTACCCTTTCATCTATTTTCCCAGTCCGCTTCAGCCAACTCTCTCCTCGGACCCTTGTAATTGCCTTTATTTCAGTTTAGGACACTAGTTTCAGACCCAAGTTTCTCGCCCTCAAAATGAATTTGAAATTCTACCAATCACTCTTTATTAGGGGATCCTTTACTATGAGATCATTAATTAATCCTGTCTCATTACACATTACCAGATCTAAAATAGCATCTCCCACTTCTGGCATTTAACAGTCACCTCCATCTGCGTCTCTCTCTCTCCCTCTCCCCATCGCTTGTTCTCTCTCTCCCTCTCTCTCTCACCCTCTCCCCATCGCTTGTTCTCTCTCCCTCTCTCTCTCACCCTCTCCCCATCGCTTGTTCTCTCTCTCCCTCTCTCTCTCACCCTCTCCCCATCGCTTGTTCTCTCTCCCTCTCTCTCTCTCCCTCTCCCCATCGCTTGTTCTCTCTCTCCCTCTCTCACCCTCTCCCCATCGCTTGTTCTCTCTCTCCCTCTCTCTCTCACCCTCTCCCCATCGCTTGTTCTCTCTCCCTCTCTCTCTCTCCCTCTCCCCATCGCTTGTTCTCTCTCTCCCTCTCTCTCTCACCCTCTCCCCATCGCTTGTTCTCTCTCCCTCTCTCTCTCTCCCTCTCTCTTCCTATCTAGCTCCCCATCTCTGTCGCTCTTTTTCATTCACTCATCTGCTCTCTCTCTCTCTCTCTCTGATTCTTTCCCTCTATCTCAGCTTTAATCTTGATTAAAATGTATTCTGAAATGTTTCAGTCTCACCATTTAAAATAACGACAAATCCAATTGCATTTTTTATGTTAAGGGGGCAAAATTCGGTTGCAATACAAAAAGAGAGAGAGAGCGCGAGAGAAATAACAACAATTATATTTGTATAGTGCCTTTAATGTAGTTAAACCTCCCAGGGAGCTGCACAGGAGTGTTATAAAACAAAATTTGACATCGAGCCACATAAGAGAAAGATGGCAAGAGAGACAGAGAAAGATGGCGAGAGAGAGAGAGAAAGCTAGAGAGAGAGAGAGAGAAAGCTGGAGAGAGAGAGAGAGAAAGCTGGAGAGAGAGAGAGAGAAAGCTGGAGAGAGAGAGAGAGAAAGCTGGAGAGAGAGAGAGAGAAAGCTGGAGAGAGAGAGAGAGAAAGCTGGAGAGAGAGAGAGAGAAAGCTGGAGAGAGAGACAGAAAGCTGGAGACAGAAAGAGAGAAAGCTGGTGAGAGACAGAGAAAGCTGGTGAGAGACAGAAAGCTGGCGAGAGAGACAGAGAAAGCTGGCGAGAGAGACAGAGAAAGCTGGCGAGAGAGACAGAGAAAGCTGGCGAGAGAGACAGAGAAAGCTGGCGAGAGAGACAGAGAAAGCTGGCGAGAGAGACAGAGAAAGCTGGCGAGAGAGACAGAGAAAGCTGGCGAGAGAGACAGAGAAAGCTGGCGAGAGAGACAGAGAAAGCTGGCGAGAGAGACAGAGAAAGCTGGCGAGAGAGACAGAGAAAGCTGGCGAGAGAGAGACAGAGAAAGCTGGAGAGAGAGACAGAAAGCTGGAGAGAGAGACAGAAAGCTGGAGAGAGAGACAGAGAAAGCTGGAGAGAGACAGAGAAAGCTGGAGAGAGAGACAGAGAAAGCTGGAGAGAGAGACAGAGAAAGCTGGAGAGAGAGACAGAGAAAGCTGGAGAGAGCGACAGAGAAAGCTGGAGAGAGACAGAGAAAGCTGGAGAGAGAGACAGAAAGCTGGAGAGAGAGACAGAAAGCTGGAGAGAGAGACAGAAAGCTGGAGAGAGACAGAGAAAGCTGGAGAGAGACGGAGAAAGCTGGAGAGAGACGGAGAAAGCTGGAGAGAGACAGAAAGCTGGCAAGAGAGACAGAAAGCTGGTGAGAGAGAGACAGAGAAAGCTGGAGAGAGACAGAAAGCTGGTGAGAGAGACAGAGAAAGCTGGAGAGAGAGACAGAGAAAGCTGGAGAGACAGAAAGCTGGCGAGAGAGAGACAGAGAAAGCTGGCGAGAGAGAGAGAGAAAGCTGGAGAGAGAGAGAAAGCTGGAAAGAGAGAGAAAGCTGGAGAGAGACAGAGAAAGCTGGAGAGAGACAGAGAAAGCTGGAGAGAAAGAGAAAGCTGGAGAGAGAGAGAGAAAGAGAAAGCTGGGCAGAGAGAGAGAGACAGACAAAGCTGGCGAGAGAGAGACAGAGAAAGCTGGCGAGAGAGAGACAGAGAAAGCTGGAGAGAGACAGAGCTGGAGAGAGAGACAGAGAAAGCTGGAGAGAGAGAGACAGAGAAAGCTGGAGAGAGACAGAAAGCTGGAGAGAGAGACAGAGAAAGCTGGAGAGAGAGATGCTGGAGCAAAGCGAGTCACCAGGTCTCCGTCTCCTGGATGGAGAAGTGAAGTCCCTGTTCTATGCGGACGACCTGGTTCTGCTGTCTCCCACAGAACAGGGATTACAGCAACAACTAGACCTACTCGACAAATACTGCCAAAATTGGGCTCTAACAGTAAATCTAAAGAAAACCAACATCATGATTTTTCAGAAAAGACCCAGATGTCAGGAAAACAAATACCAGTTTACCCTCAGTGATACCACTATAGGACACACTATGAGCTACACCTACCTTGGTCTAACTATTACAGCATCAGGGAGCTTCAGCATAGCAGTGAATGCACTAAAAGAAAAAGCCCGAAGAGCCCTATATGCAATAAAAAGAAAATTCTACAACATCCAAATCCCAATCAAAATCTGGCTCAAAATTTTTGACAGCATAATCCTGCCCATTGCACTGTACGGTAGTGAAGTATGGGGCCCGCTAAATCACCAAAGCTACACTAAATGGGAAAAACACACAATAGAAGCCCTACATGCAGAATTCTGCCGAAGCATCCTTCGCACCCAAAGAAAAACGCCAACAAATGCATGCAGAGCCGAACTAGGCAGATACCCACTGATAATAAACATCCAAAAACGAGCACTAAACTTCCTAAATCACCTCAAATCTAGCTCCCCAGACACCCTTCATTTCAAAGCCTTTCAGACCCAAGAGCTAAACCCAGAAAAGAGTCCCCTGAGTCAGCTGCTACTGAAACTAAGTACTCAGCCGGACCCTGACCAGCCCCAGACCAACACAGCCGTCCAAACACCAATCCGAGTGAACCAAATCATTAAAAAATGCAAAGAAACCTACCTGGAACATTGGAACAAAATAACCGAAAGCCAAAGCAGATTAGAATGTTACCGGGCCCTAAAAAGAGAATATAAACTGGCAGACTACCTCACGACCATCAGAGACACAAAACAGAGACAGACCCTCACCAGGTACAGACTAAGCGACCACCAACTGGAAATTGAAAAAGGCAGATACAAGAAATCCTGGCAGCCTAGAGAGAATAGAATATGCGATCAATGTCTGGCTGGCGAGGTTGAAACAGAAATGCATTTCCTCCTAAAATGCGAAAAATTCAACACATCAAGAAACATATTATTCAACAAGCTAAGCCAAACAACCCCAGATTTCAAGGAATTGGATGATCTGTCAAAATTGAGATTAGTCCTAGGAGAAGGAGACAGACCATACCTTGGGGCTAAATATGTAACAACATGTCACAACCTGAGGACTGTTTAAAAGTAAGACTGTTTAAAATTAATATTGAACGTACCAAATGAAGTAGAAAGACTGTTTAAAATTAATATTGTTTAAAAGTAATATTGTATATACCCAACAAATGTCAAATCGATTGACACCTACAGAATGTTGGAAAACTGTACCTTTTTGCTATGTAAGCTTTGGCAATATGGTTCTCTGTAAACTTTCATGCCAATAAAGCATTTGAACTGAAAACTGAACTGAACTGAGAGACAGAGAAAGGTGGAGAGAGAGACAGAGTTTAAAATTAAGACTGTTTAAAATTAATATTGAACGTACCAAATGAAGTAGAAAGACTGTTTAAAATTAATATTGTTTAAAAGTAATATTGTATGTACCCAACAAATGTCAAATCGATTGACACCTACAGAATGTTGGAAAACTACCTTTTTGTTATGTAAGCTTTGGCAATATGGTTCTCTGTAAACTTTCATGCCAATAAAGCATTTGAACTGAAAACTGAACTGAACTGAGACAGAGAAAGGTGGAGAGAGAGACAGAGAAAGCTGGAGAGAGAGAGACAGAGTTTAAAATTAAGACTGTTTAAAATTAATATTGAACGTACCAAATGAAGTAGAAAGACTGTTTAAAATTAATATTGTTTAAAAGTAATATTGTATGTACCCAACAAATGTCAAATCGATTGACACCTACAGAATGTTGGAAAACTACCTTTTTGCTATGTAAGCTTTGGCAATATGGTTCTCTGTAAACTTTCATGCCAATAAAGCATTTGAATTGGAATTGGAAATTGGACAGAGAAAGCTGGAGAGAGAGAGACAGAGAAAGCTGGAGAGAGACAGAAAGCTGGAGAGAGAGAGAGACAGAGAAAGCTAGAGAGAGAGAGAGACAGAGAAAGCTAGAGAGAGAGAGAGACAGAGAAAGCTGGAGAGAGAGAGAGAGAGAGAGACAGAGAAAGCTGGAGAGAGAGAGAGAGACAGAGAAAGCTGGAGAGACAGAGAAAGCTGGAGAGAGAGAGAGACAGAGAAAGCTGGAGAGAGAGAGAGAGAGAGAGACAGAGAAAGCTGGAGAGAGAGAGAGAGACAGAGAAAGCTGGAGAGACAGAGAAAGCTGGAGAGAGAGAGAGACAGAGAAAGCTGGAGAGAGACAGAAAGCTGGAGAGACAGAGAAAGCTGGCGAGAGAGAGAAAGCTGGAGAGAGAGAGAGAGACAGAGAAAGCTAGAGAGAGACAGAGAAAGCTAGAGAGAGACAGAGAAAGCTGGAGAGAGAGAGAGACAGAGAAAGCTGGCGAGAGAGAGACAGAGAAAGCTGGCGAGAGAGAGACAGAGAAAGCTGGCGAGAGAGAGACAGAGAAAGCTGGCGAGAGAGAGACAGAGAAAGCTGGCGAGAGAGAGACAGAGAAAGCTGGCGAGAGAGAGACAGAGAAAGCTGGCGAGAGAGAGAGAGACAGAAAGCTGGAGTGAAATAGACACTGTAATAAATCCACAATCGGAACCACAGTAACATGAATTAAAATGTCTACCGCACATCTCATTGAAGCCTCAAATTAATGGCACTGCCCAAACCACCAGCATTATTGTGGAATTATAACACGGGTTGACGCTGAGGACTTTGATTTCCTCTTGGGGGGCCTCTTTGTCCCGCACCAGGGGTTAACGTGTTTGTGCCACATTGCAAGGCCAGGGCTGCTTTAAACCTGTTGAAAACTCCAGGCCTACAATCCAGCAGGAACAAGTTAACCCCAGGCCCCAGAATCCCAGGCTCCCCGAGAGGAAATGAAAGGCCGGGGTATTAAACAGACACAAACTCACGTGGGCCCATTGGGTGCAGCCTCTGGCGCAGGCCTCAGATTGTCCACTGCGGAGGAAGCTCTTGCCCCAGGTATTCCTCGTCCCAAAGCGCTCTCGCTCTCTCTGCATCTTGGCACAGCTTTGCAAATATAATCAATGTCCTTGGGAGAATAGAGAGAGAGAAATGAGATTGATTAATAAACAAAGCAATGATTTAAAAAAGCACAGCAAGAGCCTAGGGCTCCGTCTCTCAGTTACACAGACAATCTCCCAACAACATCCCATTACAAACAATTACATTACATTAGAAACCAGAGGATCTAAAGAGTTAAAGATGGAGACAGAGAGAATTGGCACACAGCATCCACACACACACAGCAGATTGAGAGAAATGGCCCTTCTGGAGGAAGGAGGGATTAGGACTGGGACCCTCCCACCCCCAGGACTGGGACCCTCCCGCCCCCAGGTCAGCAGATTGCAGAGTCCACCCCTTGAGCCATTGACATGTTGGCTTTGCTCCCTAGGGGGTCTGTCCATTGACATGCTAATCCATGGATAGCCCAGGCCAGCACTGGCAAGGGAAATAACTACAGGAAATGCTGGAAAACTCATCAGGCCAGGCAACGACTGCAGAGAAATTAGAGTCAACGTTTCGGGTCAAAAGCCTTTGTCATTACCTTTACATTGCAAATGACTAGAATAATGATCAGTGATATTCCATTACATTGCAAATGACTTGAATATTGATCAGTGATATTCCATTGCAATATTCCATTACATTGCAAATGACTAGAATAATGATCAGTGATATTCCATTACATTGCAAATGACTTGAATATTGATCAGTGATATTCCATTGCAATATTCCATTACATTGCAAAATTCCATTGCAATATTCCATTACATTGCAAATGACAAGAATAATGATCAGTGATATTCCATTGCAATATTCCATTACATTGCAAATGACTAGAATATTGATCAGTGATATTCCATTGCAAATTACTTGAATATTGATCAGTGATATTACATTGCAATATTCCATTACATTGCAAATGACTAGAATATTGATCAGTGATATTACATTGCAATATTCCATTACATTGCAAATGACTAGAATATTGATCAGTGATATTACATTGCAATATTCCATTACATTGCAAATGACTAGAATATTGATCAGTGATATTCCATTGCAATATTCCATTACATTGCAAATGACTGGAATATTGATCAGTGATATTCCATTGCAATATTCCATTACATTGCAAATGACTAGAATATTGATCAGTGATATTCCATTGCAATATTCCATTACATTGCAAATGACTAGAATATTGATCAGTGATATTACATTGCAAATTACTTGAATATTGATCAGTGATATTCCATTGCAATATTCCATTACATTGCAAATGACTAGAATATTGATCAGTGATATTCCATTGCAATATTCCATTACATTGCAAATGACTAGAATAATGATCAGTGATATTCCATTGCAATATTCCATTACATTGCAAATGACTAGAATATTGATCAGTGATATTACATTGCAAATTACTTGAATATTGATCAGTGATATTACATTGCAATATTCCATTACATTGCAAATGACTAGAATATTGATCAGTGATATTACATTGCAATATTCCATTACATTGCAAATGACTAGAATATTGATCAGTGATATTACATTGCAATATTCCATTACATTGCAAATGACTAGAATATTGATCAGTGATATTCCATTGCAATATTCCATTACATTGCAAATGACTGGAATATTGATCAGTGATATTCCATTGCAATATTCCATTACATTGCAAATGACTGGAATATTGATCAGTGATATTCCATTGCAATATTCCATTACATTGCAAATGACTAGAATATTGATCAGTGATATTCCATTGCAATATTCCATTACATTGCAAATGACTAGAATATTGATCAGTGATATTACATTGCAAATTACTTGAATATTGATCAGTGATATTCCATTGCAATATTCCATTACATTGCAAATGACTAGAATATTGATCAGTAATATTACATTGCAAATTACTTGAATATTGATCAGTGATATTACATTGCAATATTCCATTACATTGCAAATGACTTGATTATTGATCAGTGACATTACATTGCAAATGACTAGAATATTGATCAGTGATATTACATTGCATATGACTAGCATATTGATCAGTGATATTACATTGCAAATGACTAGAATATTGATCAGTGATATTACATTGCAATATTCCATTACATTGCAAATGACTTGAATATTGATCAGTGATATTACATTGCAAATGACTAGAATATTGATCAGTGATATTACATTGCAAATGACTAGAAT
>NW_028225179.1:167621379-167666379 GCF_052327205.1 Somniosus microcephalus | reverse complement strand
GTCCCTGTCTGTCTGTCTCTCTCTGTCCCTCTCTCTCAATTCAATTCAAATGCTTTATTGGCATGAAAGTTTACAGGGAACCATATTGCCAAAGCTTACATAACAAAAAGTACAGGTTTCCAACATTCTGTAGGTGTCAAACAATTTTGACCCTCGTTGGGTACAGACAATATTAATTTAAACAGTCGTTGACCCTCGTTGGGTACATTCAGTATTAATTTAAACAGTCGTTGGGTACATTCGGTATTGATTTAAACATTTTTAGATTATATATGCTATGGGTGTGCTTGTTAGTCACTCACTGTTCCTCAGGTTGTGACATGTTGTTACATTTTGGGCACCAAGATATGGTCTGTCTCCCTCCCCCAGGACTATTCTTAATTTTGACAGGTCATCCAATTCTTTGAAATCTGGGGTTGTAAGGCTGAGCTTGTCAAAATATATGTTTCTTGTTTTGTTGAATTTTTCGCATTTTAGGAGGAAGTGCACCTCTGTCTCAACCTCGCCGGCCAGACAGTGATCATATATTCTATTTTCTTTAGGTTGCCAGGATTTCTTGTATCTTCCTTTTTCAATTGCCAGTTGGTGGTCGCTTAGTCTGTATCTGGTGAGGGTCTGTCTCTGTTTTGTGTCTCTGATGGTCGAGAGATAGTCTGCCAGTTTATATTCTCTTTTTAGGGCCTGGTAGCAATCTAATCTGCTTTGGCTTTTGGTTATTTTGTTCCAATGTTCCAGGTAGGTTTCTTTGCATTGTTTAATGATTTGGTTCACTCGGATTGGTGTTTGGAGAGCAGTGTTGGTCTGGGACTGGTCAGGGTCCGGCTGGGTAGGAGTACTTAGTTTCAGTAACCACTGACTCAGGGGACTCGTTTCTGGGTTTAGCTCTTGGGTCTGGAGGGCTTTAAAATGAAGGGTGTCTGGGGAACTAGATTTGAGGTGATTTAGAAAGTTTAGTGCTCATTTTTGGATGTTTATTATCAGTGGGTATCTGCCTAGTTCGGCTCTACATGCATTTGTTGGTGTTTTCCTTTGGGTGCGAAGAATGCTTCGGCAAAATTCTGCATGTAGGGCATCTATTGTGTGTTTTTCCCATTTAGTGTAGCTATGGTGATTGAGTGGGCCCCATACTTCACTACCATACAGCGCAATGGGCAGGGTTATACTATCAAATATTTTGAGCCAGATTTTGATTGGAATTTGGATGTTGTAGAATTTTCTTTTTATTGCATATAGGGCTCTTCGGGCTTTTTCTTTTAGTGCATTCACTGCTATGCTGAAGCTCCCTGATGCTGTAATGGTTAGACCAAGGTAAGTGTAGCTCATAGTGTGTCCTATGATGGTATCACTGAGAGTAAACTGGTATTTGTTTTCCTGACATCTGGGCCTTTTTTGAAAAATCATGATGTTGGTTTTCTTTAGATTTACTGTCAGGGCCCAATTTTGGCAATATTTGTCGAGTAGGTCTAAATTTTGCTGTAATCCCTGTTCTGTGGGAGACAGCAGAACCAGGTCGTCCGCATAGAGTAGGGATTTCACTTCCCCATCCAGGAGACAGAGACCCGGCGACTCGCTTTGCTCCAGCATGTCTGCTAATTCATTTATGTATATGTTGAACAGGGTCGGGCTCAAATTGCAACCCTGCTGGACGCCTCTTCTCTGGGTGAAGAAACCGGTGCGTTTGTCTCCAATTTTGACACCGCATTTATTTTTCAGATACATCGATTTAATAAGGTCATAGACTTTGCCCCCTATTCCACACTGAAGAAGTTTGTAATAGAGCCCTTTGTGCCAAATAGAGTCAAAAGCTTTCTTGAAGTCAATGAAACAAGCGAATATTTTCCCATTTTTTGTTTGGTGTATATGTTTTTCAATGAGAGTGTGAAGGGTATAGATATGGTCGGTGGTGCGGTGATTTGGAAGAAAGCCTATTTGATTTTTTCTAAGGATATTATGTTTGTTAAGAAAATCCAGTAATCTACTATTTAGAATACTGCAGAATAACTTCCCTAGACAACTGTTGACACAGATGCCACGGTAGTTATTTGGGTCTGATTTGTTTCCACTTTTATATATGGGAGAGATGAGTCCTTGGCACCAGATATCGGGAAAACAGCCTGAACGTAATATGATGTTGAATAGCTTGAGTACAGCACCCTGCATCTCCATAGTGCTGAACTTGAGCATTTCATTTTTGATGTTGTCTGGACCACAGGCTTTCTTTAGGTGGAGAGATTTTGTTTTTGTGGCCAGTTCTTTCCAAGTGATTGGGGAGTCCAGAGGGTTTTGGTTGTCTTTAATTGTTGCTTCTAATGTGTGGAGTTTTTCTGTGACATGATGTTGACTTGAGATTGTTTCGTTTACTGGGATGTCTTTGTAGAGGTTTTCAAAATGTGTTCTCCAGATGTCACCATCTTGGATTGGTAATGCTTGCAATTGTGTTGTACTCAGGTTATTCCACATATCCCAGAATTGATTTTGATTAATGGAGTTTTCAATTTCTTCAAGTCTTTTGTGGGTATAATTTTGTGTTTTGTTCCTAATGGTGTGTTTATATCTTTTGAGGGTCTCATTGTATCTAATACGCAGGTCTGGGTTGTTTGGTTGGCGATGCTTTTGGTTTGATATTTTTCTCAGGTCTTTTCTGGCATTTTTGCATTCGTGATCAACCCATTTCTCATTTTTTTGTCTTTTGTAACGTTTCCTCTTCTGTTTCACAAGGTCGGCTTTTACAGCTGCCTCATGGAAGATCATATTAATATCATCTATGGCCATGTTTACACCATCTCTGGTGATCTCATATAGATTTTCTTGAAATTTTGATATTTTACTTGTAAGATCAGGTGAATTTAGTGCTGTGATGAATTTATCTCCACTGTCTGGGGCCCATCTGTATGTCTGGTTTAGTTTATGGAGCTTACTGGGTTCCCTTTTTGTGTCTGTAGTTTGGGCAGAAAGTTTAAGGTACACATTTATTTGGTTATGGTCTGAGAGGGGGGATTGCTGCCTGACAGTGAATGCGTTGATATCGCAGGGGTCCATGTCAGTGATTGTATAATCCACCACACTAGACCCAAGAGTTGAGGAATATGTGAGTCTCCCTAAGGAGTCCCCTCTGAATCTACCGTTAACTATGTACAGGCCTAAGGCTCGGCAGAATTGCACTACCTCCCTGCCGCTTTTATTTATTTCACAGTCAAGGTTGTTCCGATTTGTGATGGCTGGTGTGACATATAAAGGGGTCTGGCCAAACACATGGTTGTTGCCCTGTGGGTCTATGAAGTCAGGTTCACATCCGGTCCTTGCATTTAGGTCCCCACATAGTAGCACCTTTCCTTGGGCCTGGAAATGGCTGATTTCCATGTGGAGAGTTTCAAATAACTCCTCTTCAAAATATGGCAATTCTATTGGAGGTATGTAGATCTCTCTCTCTCTGTCCCTCTTTCTCTCTGTCCCTCTCTCTCTCTGTCCCTCTCTCTCTCTCTGTCCCTCTCTCTCTGTCTCTCACTCTCTGTCTCTCTCTCTCTCTGTCCCTCTCTCTCTCTGTCTCTCACTCTCTCTCTCTCTCTGTCCCTTTCTCTCTCTGTCCCTCTCTCTCTCTGTCCCTCTCTCTGTCCCGCTCTATCTCTATCTCTGTCTCTCTCTCTCTCTCTCTCTCTCTCTGTCCCTCTCTCTCTGTCCCTCTCTCTCTGTCCCTCTCTCTCTGTCCCTCTCTCTCTGTCCCTCTCTCTGTCCCTCTCTCTGTCCCTCTCTCTCTGTCCCTCTCTCTCTGTCCCTCTCTCTCTCTGTCCCTCTCTCTCTCTGTCCCTCTCTCTCTCTGTCCCTCTCTCTCTCTGTCCCTCTCTCTCTCTGTCCCTCTCTCGCTCTGTCCCTCTCTCTCTCTGTCCCTTTCTCTCTCTCTCTGTCCCTTTCTCTCTCTCTCTGTCCCTTTCTCTCTCTCTCTGCCCCTCTCTCTCTCTCTCTGTCCCTCTCTCTGTCTGTCTCTCTGTCCCTCTCTCTCTCTCTCTCTGTCCCTCTCTCTCTCTGTCCCTCTCTCTGTCTCTCTCTCTCTCTCCGTCCCTATCTCTCTGTCCCTCTCTCTCTCTCTCTCCCTCTCTCTGTCTGTCTCTCTCTCTCTGTCCCTCTCTCTCTCTCTCTCCCTCTCTCTCTCTCTCCCTCTCTCTCTCTGTCCCTCTCTCTCTCTCTGTCCCTCTCTCTCTGTCCCTCTCTCTGTCTCTCTCTCTCTCTCTCTGTCCCTCTCTCTCTGTCCCTCTCTCTCTCTCTCTCTGGTGCTATGGGGAGAGAGCGGGGCAGTGGGATTAGTTTGGGATTGATACAGGGCTATGGGGAGAGAGCGGGGCAGTGGGATTAGTTTGGGGATTGAAACAGGGCTATGGGGGGAGAGCGGGGCGTTTGGGATTGATACAGGACTATGGGGAGAGAGTGGGGCTTTGGGATTAGTTTTGGATTGATACAGGGCTATCGGGAGTGAGCGGGGCACTGGGATTAGTTTGGGATTGATACACGGCTATGGGGAGTGAGCGGGGCAGTGGGATTAGTTTGCGGATTGATGCAGGGCGATGGCGAGAGAGCGGGGCAGTGGGATTATTTTGGGGATTGATACGGGGCTATGGGGAGAGAGCGGGGCAGTTTGATTAGTTTGGGGATTGATACAGGGCTATGGAGAGAGCGGGGCAGTGGGATTAGTTTGGGATTGATACAGGGCTATGGGGAGAGAGCGGGGCAGTGGGATTAGTTTGCGGATTGATGCAGGGCTATGGGGAGAGAGCGGGGCAGTGGGATTATTTTGGGGATTGATACGGGGCTATGGGGAGAGAGCGGGGCAGTTTGATTAGTTTGGGGATTGATACAGGGCTATGGAGAGAGCGGGGCAGTGGGATTAGTTTGGGATTGATACAGGGCTATGGGGAGAGAGCGGGGCAGTGGGATTAGTTTGGGTTTGATACAGGGCTATGGGGAGAGCGTGGCAGTGTGATTAGTTTGGGATTGATGCAGGACTATGGGGGGAGAGCGGGGCAGTGGGAATGGTTTGGGGATTGATACAGGGCTATGGGGAGAGAGCGGGGCAGTGGGATTAGTTTGGGTTTGATACAGGGCTATGGGGAGAGCGCAGCAGTGGGATTAGTTTAGGATTGATGTAGGGCTATGGGGGGAGAGCGGGGCAGTGGGATTAGTTTGGGGATTGATACAGGGCTATGGGGAGAGAGCGGGGCAGTGGGATTAGTTTGGGGATTGATACAGGGCTATGGGGAGAGAGCGGGGCAGTGTGATTAGTTTGGGATTGATACAGGGCAATCGGGAGAGAGCGGGGCAGTGGGATTAGTTTGTGATTGATACAGGGCTAGAGGAGAGAGCGGGGCAGTGGGATTAATTTGGGGATTGATACAGGGCTATGGGGAGAAAGCGGGGCAGTGGGATTAGTTTGGATATAACACAGGGCTATGGGGAGAAAGCGGGCAGTGGGATTTGTTTGGCTATAACACAGGGCTATGGGGAGAAAGCGGGCAGTGGGCTTACGTTGGGGATTGATACAGGGCTATGGGGAGAAAGCAGGGCAGTGGGATTAGTTTGGAGATTGATACAGGGCTATGGGGAGAGAGCGGGGCAGTGGGATTAGGCTGGGGACTGATACAGGGCTATGGGGAGAGAGCGGGGCAGTGGGATTAGGTTGGCGATTGATAAAGGGCTAACAGGAGATCGCAGGGCAGTGGGATTAGTTTGGGACTGAGACAGAGGGTTGTCAAGTAGCTGTTCCCAGTCCACTTTGGACAGATCCTGCCTTATCATATTAAAATCGGCCTGTTGTTTGCTAAATTTCCCCACTGAACTCATTGTTAATCTGCTTTATCAAAACGTGCCTGGATCTCCTGGTATATTTCAATACTGAACCTCGGTAGATTAAATAAAAGTGTTACCGTGATTTGATTTAAATGCAGAGGAGGGATTCACATGCAGATGAATGTTGGTCTGCAGATATCTGGGTACACCTTAGAAAAATGAAGCAAATAAAAGACAATTAAAGTCTGTTCTGGGTATTCTTACTGAGATTTGAATGAATTTTAGGCTGTGAGACTCACTGTCTTATACACAGGAGTGAAGGATTACATCAAACAAAGATAATGGCCCTGAAATCATGGTCTCCGTACCAACGACTTTGGCCTTGGTAGAGGCCCCGCAAGTTCCGTGTTTCCGTCTGCGCTGTGTATGCGCTGAATCCCCGGACTTGCAATCTATCAAGGTTTGCTACAGAATCGATAGAGTAAAGCTCTCTTTAAACCAGCCCATCAAAAACTCCCAGGGCAGGAACAACACGGGTTAGATACAGAGTGAAGCTCCCTCTACACTGTCCCATCAAACACTCCCAAGGCAGGTACTGCACGGGTTAGATACAGAGTAAAGCTCCCTCTACACTGTCCCATCAAACACTCCCAAGGCAGGTACAGCACGGGTTAGATATAGAGTAATGCTCCCTCTACACTGTCCCATCAAACACTCCCAAGGCAGGTACCGCACGGGTTAGATTTCGAGTAATGCTCCCTCTACACTGTCCCATCAAACACTCCCAAGGCAGGTACCGCACGGGTTAGATACAGACAAAAAGCTCCCTCTACACTGTCCCATCAAACATTCCCAAGGCAGGTGCTGCACGAGTTAGATATATATAGTAATGCTCCCTCTACACTGTCCCATCAAACACTCCCAAGGCAGGTGCTGCACGGGTTAGATATATATAGTAATGCTCCCTCTACATTGTCCCATCAAACACTCCCAGGGCTATGGGGAGAGAACGTGGCAGTGGGGTTAGTTTGGGAATGATGCAGGGCTTGGGGCAGAGGGATTAGTTTGGAATTGATGCAGGGCTATTGGGAAAAGTTTGGGATTGATGCAGGGCTATGTGGAGAGAGTGGGGCAGTGGGATTAGTTTGGGATTGATTCAGGGCTATGGGGAGAGAGCGGGGCAGTGTGATTAGATTGGGGATTGATACAGGGCTATGGGGAGTCGGCAGGGCAGTGGGATTAGTTTGGGATTGATACAGGGCTATGGGGAGAGAGCTGGGCAGTGGGATTAGTTTGGGGATTGATACAGGGCTATGGGGAGAGAGCGGGGCAGTGGGATTAGTTTGGGGATTGATACAGGGCTATGGGGAGAGAGCTGGGCATTGGGATTAGTTTGGGATTGATACAGGGCTATGGGGAGAGAGCAGGGCAGTGGGATTAGTTTGGGGATTGAAACAGCTATGGGGAGAGAGCGGGGCATTGGGATTAGTTTGGGATTGATACAGGACTATGGGGAGAGTGGGGCTTTGGGATTAGTTTTGGATTGATACAGGGCTATCGGGAGTGAGCGGGGCACTGGGATTAGTTTGGGATTGATACAGGGCTATGGGGAATGAGCGGGGCAGTGGGATTAGTTTAGGATTGATACAGGGCTATGGGGAGAGAGCGGGGCAGTGGGATTAGTTTGGGGATTGATACAGGGCTATGGGGAGAGAGCGGGGCAGTGGGATTAGTTTAGGATTGATGCAGGGCTATGGGGAGAGAGCGGGGCAGTGGGATTAGTTTGGGGATTGAAACAGGGCTATTGGGAGAGAGCGGGGCAGTGGGATTAGTTTGGGGATTGATACAGGGCTATGGGGAGAGTGCGGGGCAGTGGGATTAGTTTGGGATTGATACAGGGCTATGGGGAGAGAGCGGGGCTGTGGGATTAGTTTGCGATTGATACAGGGCTATTGGGAGAGAGCGGGGCAGTGGGAATAGTTTGGGATTGATACAGGGCTATGGGGAGAGAGCGGAGCAGTGGGGTTAGTTTGGAATTGACACAGGGCTATGGGGAGAGAGCGGGGCAGTGGGGTTAGTTTGGAATTGACACAGGGCTATGGGGAGGGAGCGGGGCAGTGTGATTAGTTTGGGATTTGATACAGGGCTATGGGGTGAGAGCGGGGCAGTGTGATTTGTTTGGGATTGATACAGGGCTACGGGGAGAGTGCGGGTCAGTGGGATTAGTTTGATGATTGATACAGGGCTATCAGGAGAGATCGGGGCAGTGGGATTAGTTTGAGATTGAAACAGGGCTATCGGGAGAGCGAGGCATTGGGAATAGTTTGGAATTGATACAGGGCTATGGGGAGAGAGCGGGGCAGTGGGGTTCGTTTGGAATTGACACAGGGCTATGGGGAGTGAGCGGGGCAGTGGGATTAGTTTGCGGATTGATACAGGGCTATGGGGAGAGAGCGGGGCAGTGGGATTAGTTTGGGGATTGATACAGGGCTATGGGGAGAGAGCGGGGCAGTGGGATTAGTTTGGGATTTGATACAGGGCTATGGGGTGAGAGCGGGGCAGTGTGATTTGTTTGGGATTGATACAGGGCTATGGGGAGAGTGCGGGGCAGTGGGATTAGTTTGGGATTGATACTAGAGCTATGGGGAGAGAGCGGGGCAGTGGGATTAGTTTGGGATTGATACAGGGCTATGGGGAGGGAGCGGGGCAGTGTGATTAGTTTGGGGATTGATGCAGGGCTATGGGGAGAGAGCGGGGCAGTGTGATTAGTTTGGGATTGATACAGGGCTATGGGGAGAGACCGGGGCAGTGTGATTTGTTTGGAATTGATACAGGGCAAACGGGAGAGAGCGGGGCAGTGTGATTAGTTTGGGATTGATACAGGGCTATGGGGAGAGAGCGGGGCAGTGGGATTAGTTTGGGGATTGATACAGGGCTATGGGGAGAGAGCGGGGCAGTGGGATTCGTTTGGGGATTGATACGGGGCTATGGGGAGAGAGCGGGGCAGTGGGATTAGTTTGGGATTGATACAGGGCTATGGGGAGAGAGCGGGGCAGTGGGATTAGTTTGGGATTGATACAGGGCTATGGGGAGAGTGCGGGGCAGTGGGATTAGTTTGGGATTGATACAGGGCTATGGGGAGAGAGCGGGGCAGTGGGATTAGTTTGGGATTGATACAGGGCTATGGGGAGAGAGTGGGGCAGTGGGATTAGTTTGGGGATTGATACAGGGCTATGGGGAGAGAGCGGGGCAGTGTGATTAGTTTGGGATTGATACAGGGCTATGGGGAGAGAGCTGGGCAGTGGGATTAGTTTGGGATTGATACAGGGCTATGGGGAGAGAGTGGGGCTTTGGGATTAGTTTGGGATTGATGCAGGGCTATCGGGAGTGAGCGGGGCAGTGGGATTAGTTTGGGATTGATACAGGGCTATGGGGAGTGAGCGGTGCAGTGGGATTAGTTTGCAGATTGATACAGGGCTATGGGGAAAGAGCGGGGCAGTGGGATTAGTTTGGGATTGATACAGGGCTATGGGGAGAGAGCGGGGCAGTGGGATTAGTTTGGGATTGATACAGGGCTATGGGGAGAGAGCGGGGCAGTGTGATTAGTTTTGGGGATTGATACAGGGCTATGGGGAGAGAGCGGGGCAGTGTGATTAGTTTGGGATTGATGCAGGACTATGGGAAGAGAGTGGGACAGTGGGATTAGTTTGATGATTGATACAGGGCTATCAGGAGAGATCGGGGCAGTGGGATTAGTTTGAGATTGAAACAGGGCTATCGGGAGAGCGAGGCATTGGGAATACTTTGGGATTGATACAGGGCTATTGGGAGAGATCGGGGCAGTGTGATTAGTTTGGGATTGATACAGGGCTATGGGGAGAGAGCGGGGCAGTGGGATTAGTTTGGGGATTGATACAGGGCTTTGGGGAGAGACGGGGGCAGTGAGATTAGTTTGGGATTGATGCAGGACTATGGGGAGAGAGCGGGGCAGTGGGATTGTTTTGGTGATTGATACAGGGCTATCGGGAGAGAGCGAGGCAGTGTCATTAGATTGGGATTGATACAGGGCTATCGGGAGAGACCGGGGCAGTAGGATTAGTTTCAGATTGATACAGGGCTATCGGGAGAGAGCGAGGCATTGGGAATAGTTTGGGATTGATACAGGGCTATCGGGAGAGATCGGGGCAGTGTGATTAGTTTGGGATTGATACAGGGCTATGGGGTTTTGTATATTCCACATGTCCTGTGCTTGAAGTCTCTGACATTGGCCAGACATTGTTTGAGCATTTCATTGTCTTGGGCTGTTTACTATGAACATCTTTACTTGTTTCTGATCTACACAGGATGCAACAGATCAGAAAAACCTCCATTCAACAATGCGAATTCCTGTCTCTGCAAAGACATCATACTGTTCCACAATGCAGGAATGTCGCAAAAAGCTTTTGATAGCTGAGATCAACTTTAACCATTCAAACCTTTCAGGTAAAGAAGCTTCTAGATTCCGAGCCACAAATTGAATCGTTTAAGACAGAAAGAATGTCGCAGAAATGTGATTTATTGCTGTTATTTTACAATTTACAAATATACACACAATTTGTGTCACTGAATTATAAACAAAAAGCAGGCAAAGCTATGACTTAACAGAAATAAACACTTGTTTTTCTTCCTGGACAGCAAAACCAGTCAGACTGACTTGCAAATGTTTACTGATATGTTGACGTAAAGATTTATAATTTACCAATTTCGCTTCTAATGTTTTTCTCTCAAACATTCTCCACAATATTAATCCCTGCTCTTGTCACAAGGAGTGTTGAATTATTTTAGGTACTTTGCAATTAAAAGCAGGAAACAAACTTCATTATTACTCACAAATTTTAATCTCCTATTTCAAACATTCAAACCAAATCGAATTGTACATTATCACTTTAATCAAAGTATTTTCTGTGTCTCTCTCAATAAACAAAGAGTGGTTTCTTCTAAAGTAGCTTCCTGCAATTTTTATACATCATTACATAACTCTTGCTTCAATTAACACTCCACTAAATGTATAAGAGGAAATCTATATTTACGTTATTCCTGCGGCTTGTTAGGACTATCGAACGACAGACATTATAAAATGGTTTGTGTTTTTCCCCTTTCTTGGTTCTCTTCCTAAATGTCTTAATGGTATATTTTTAAAAAGTCATTAAAACGTAATATGTAACTCCTACAAATCCTCCCCTACCTTCCCCCTCCTCAACACCATGGTTGCATGTTTGTGTAAAGCTACTCACTTCAGTCAATCACTCAAAATCAAATCTTGAGATATTTCAATTTGAAAACATTTTAACCATTTCAGAGCTCTTTAAAAGCGTTTGGACTTCAAGACCTGGTTGAAACTTGTTTAGGTGAGGGGAAAATTGGCTGTTGCTTCAGTCTCTTCCAAAATCATGTTCGAAACTTAGGGGGAAAAAGTGTTTTTTACACTCATTTTTGGTGAAAAGTTCATTAAAAATCTTTAAATTCTTTCAAGTCTCACTGCAGCTTTGACAGAAGAAGTTGCTCCACGTTTCTCCTTCCCCTTCAATGCTGTCGTTAAACATCCGACAAAATAAAGTCTAATTCCAAACGGAGCTCCAATCAGAAAGTGAATAAAGTGGTTAAACTTCCTAAGAAGGCGGTGAGGTTATCTATCCCCAGCCTTGGCGATGAGTTGGGATCAGTTTTTGGAGATGTTGTTTCCTCTTTTTCTGTTGCCGTTCCCTCCGTCTCTAAGACTCTGAGGTACAAACGGGGGCACAAACTATTTCCCTTTCTCGCAACATGATTTAAATAACCCTGGCTGATTTCCCTCTCTCTCTAACCTAGGGGTCACTGGGCAGTGATCAGGAGCAGGAACCCTGGCTGATTTCCCCTCTCTCTAACCCAGGGGTCACTGGATAGTGATCAGGAGCTGGAACCCGGGCTGATTTCCCCTCTCGCTAACCCAGGGGTCACTGGACAATGATCAGGAGCAGGAACCCTGGCTGATTTCCCCTCTCTCTCTAACCCAGGGGTCACTGGGCAGTGATCAGGAGCAGGAACCCTGGCTGATTTCCCCTCTCTCTAACCCAGGGGTCACTGGATAGTGATCAGGAGCCGGAACCCTGGCTGATTTCCTCCTCTCTCTCTAACCCAGGGGTCACTGGACTGTGATCAGGAGCAGGAACCCTGGCTGATTTCACCTGTCTCTCTAACCCAGGGGTCACTGGACTGTGATCAGGAGCAGGAACCCTGGCTGATTTCCCCTCTCTCTCTAACCCAGGGGTCACTGGGCAGTGATCAGGAGCAGGAACCCTAGCTGATTTCCCCCTCTCTCTAACCCAGGGGTCACTGGACAGTGATCAGGAGCAGGAACCCTGGCTGATTTCCCCTCTCTCTAACCCAGGGGTCACTGGACTGTGACCAGGAGCAGGAACCCTGGCTGATTTCCCCTCTCTCTAACCGAGGGGTCACTGGGCAGTGATCAGGAGCAGGAACCCTGGCTGATTTCCCCTCTCTCTAACCCAGGGGTCACTGGATAGTGATCAGGAGCCGGAACCCTGGCTGATTTCCTCCTCTCTCTCTAACCCAGGGGTCACTGGGCAGTGATCAGGAGCATGAACCCGGGCTGATTTCCCCTCTCTCTAACCCAGGGGTCACTGGGCAGTGATCAGGAGCAGGAACCCAGGCTGATTTCCCTTCTCTCTAACCCAGGGGTCACTGGATAGTGATCAGGAGCAGGAACCCTGGCTGATTTCCTCCTCTCTTCTAACTCAGGGGTCACTGGATAGTGATCAGGAGCAGGAACCCTAGCTGATTTACCCTCTCTCTCTAACCCAGAGGTCACTGGGCAGTGATCAGGAGCAGGAACCCTGGCTGATTTCCCCTCTCTCTAACCCAGGGGTCACTGGGCAGTGATCAGGAGCAGGAACCCTGGCTGATTTCCCCTCTCTCTAACCCGGGGGTCACTGGACAGAGATCAGGAGCACGAACCCTGGCTGATTTCCCCTCTCTCTAACCCAGGGGTCACTGGACAATGATCAGGAGCAGGAACCCTGGCTGATTTCCCCTCTCTCTAACCGAGGGGACACTGGATAGTGATCAGGAGCATGAACCCTGGCTGATTTCCCCTCTCTCTCGAACCCAGGGGTCACTGGACTGTGATCAGGAGCAGGAACCCTGGCTGATTTCACCTCTCTCTAGGTCACTGGATAGTGATCAGGAGCTGGAACCCGGGCTGATTTCCCCTCTCGCTAACACAGGGGTCACTGGACAGTGATCAGGAGCAGGAACCCTGGCTGATTTCCCTCTCTCTCTAACCCAGGGGTCACTGGACAATGATCAGGAGCATGAACCCTGGATGGTTCCCCCTCTCTCTAGGTCACTGGATAGTGATCAGGAGCTGGAACCCGGGCTGATTTCCCCTCTCGCTAACACAGGGGTCACTGGACAGTGATCAGGAGCAGGAACCCTGGCTGATTTCCCTCTCTCTCTAACCCAGGGGACACTGGATAGTGATCAGGAGCATGAACCCTGGCTGATTTCCCCTCTCTCTCGAACCCAGGGGTCACTGGACTGTGATCAGGAGCAGGAACCCTGGCTGATTTCACCTGTCTCTCTAACCCAGGGGTCACTGGACTGTGATCAGGAGCAGGAACCCTGGCTGATTTCCCCTCTCTCTCTAACCCAGGGGTCACTGGGCAGTGATCAGGAGCAGGAACCCTAGCTGATTTCCCCCTCTCTCTAACCCAGGGGTCACTGGACAGTGATCAGGAGCAGGAACCCTGGCTGATTTCCCCTCTCTCTAACCCAGGGGTCACTGGACTGTGACCAGGAGCAGGAACCCTGGCTGATTTCCCCTCTCTCTAACCCAGGGGTCACTGGGCAGTGATCAGGAGCATGAACCCTGGCTGATTTCCCCTCTCTCTAACCCAGGGGTCACTGGATAGTGATCAGGAGCCGGAACCCTGGCTGATTTCCTCCTCTCTCTCTAACCCAGGGGTCACTGGGCAGTGATCAGGAGCATGAACCCGGGCTGATTTCCCCTCTCTCTAACCCAGGGGTCACTGGGCAGTGATCAGGAGCAGGAACCCAGGCTGATTTCCCTTCTCTCTAACCCAGGGGTCACTGGATAGTGATCAGGAGCAGGAACCCTGGCTGATTTCCTCCTCCTCTTCTAACTCAGGGGTCACTGGATAGTGATCAGGAGCATGAACCCTGGCTGATTTCCCCTCTCTCTAACCCAGGGGTCACTGGACTGTGATCAGGAGCATGAACCCTGGCTGATTTCCCCTCTCTCTAACCCAGGGGTCACTGGACTGTGATCAGGAGCATGAACCCTGGCTGATTTCCCCTCTCTCTAACCCAGGGGTCACTGGGCAGTGATCAGGAGCTGGAACCCGGGCTGATTTCCCCCCTCTCTAACCCAGGGGTCACTGGACAATGATCAGGAGCAGGAACCTTGGCTGATTTCCCCTCTCTCTCTCTAACCCAGGGGTCACTGGACTGTGATCAGGAGCATGAACCCTGGCTGATTTCCCCTCTCTCTAACTCAGGGGTCACTGGATAGTGATCAGGAGCTGGAACCCAGGCTGATTTCCCCTCTCTCTCTCTAACCCAGGGGTCACTGGACTGTGATCAGGAGCAGGAACCCTGTCTGGTTTCACCTGTCTCTCTAACCCAGGGGTCACTGGACTGTGATCAGGAGCATGAACCCTCGCTGATTTCCCACTCTCTCTAACCAGGGGTCACTGGGCAGTGATCAGGAGCAGGAACCCTGGCTGATTTCCCCTCTCACTAACCCAGGGGTCACTGGGCAGTGATCAGCAGCAGGAACCCAGGCTGATTTCCCTCTCTCTCTAACCCAAGGGTCACTGGACTGTGATCAGGAGCAGGAACCCTGGCTGATTTCCCCCCTCTCTAACCCAGGGGTCACTGGGCAGTGATCAGGAGCAGGACCCCTGGCTGATTTCCCCTCTCTCTAACCCAGGGGTCACTGGGCAGTGATCAGGAGCAGGAACCCTGGCTGATTTCCCCTCTCTCTAACCCAGGGGTCACTGGATAGTGATCAGGAGCAGGACCCCTGGCTGATTTCCCCTCTCTCTCTAACCCAGGGTTCACTGGGCAGTGATCAGGAGCAGGAACCCTGGCTGATTTCCTCTCTCTCTAACCCAGGGGTCACTGGGCAGTGATCAGGAGCAGGAACCCTGGCTGATTTCCCCTCTCTCTAACCCAGGGGTCACTGGGCAGTGATCAGGAGCAGGAACCCTGGCTGAATTCCCCTCTCTCTCTAACCCAGGGGTCACTGGGCAGTGATCAGGAGCAGGAACCCAGGCTGATTTCCACTCTCTCTAACCCAGGGTTCACTGGGCAGTGATCAGGAGCAGGAACCCTGGCTGATTTTCCTCTCTCTCTAACCCAGGGGTCACTGGGCAGTGATCAGGAGCAGGAACCCTGGCTGATTTCCCCTCTCTCTAACCCAGGGGTCACTGGACTGTGATCAGGAGCAGGAACCCTGGCTGATTTCCCTCTCTCTCTAACCCAGGGGCCACTGGGCAGTGATCAGGAGCATGAACCCTGGCTGATTTCCCTCTCTCTCTAACCCAGGGGTCACTGGGCAGTGATCAGGAGCTGGAACCCTGGCTGATTTCCTCCTCTCTCTAACCCAGGGGTCACTGGGCAGTGATCAGGAACAGGAACCCTGGCTGATTTCCCATCTCTCTCTAACCCAGGGGTCACTGGACAGTGATCAGGAACAGGAACCCTGGCTGATTTCCCATCTCTCTCTAACCCAGGGGTCACTGGATAGTGATCAGGAGCGGGAAAAGCGTGGGATTGATCCGGGGCTATGGGGAGTGAGCGTGGCAATGGGATTAGTTTGTGATTGATACAGGGCTAGAGGAGAGAGCTGGGCAGTGGGATTAGTTTGGGATTGATACAGGGCTATGGGGAGAGAGCGGTGCAGTGGGATTAGTTTGGATGTAACACAGGGCTATGGGGAGAAAGCTGGGCAGTGGGCTTACATTGGGGATTGATACAGGGCTATGGGGAGAGAGCGGGGCAGTGGGAATTGTTTGGATATAACACAGGGCTATGGGGAGAAAGCAGGGCAGTGGACTTACGTTGGGGATTGATACAGGGCTTTGGGGAGAGAGCGGGGCAGTGGGATTTGTTTGGGATTGATACAGGGCTATGGGGAGAAAGCGGGGCAGTGGGATTAATTTGGGGATTGATACAGGGCTATGGGGAGAAAGCGGGCAGTGGGATTTGTTTGGATATAACACAGGGCTATGGGGAGAAAGCGGGTAGTGGGCTTACGTTGGGGATTGATACAGGGCTATGGGGAGAAAGCAGGGCAGTGGGATTAGTTTGGAGATTGATACAGGGCTATGGGGAGAAAGCAGGGCAGTGGGATTAGTTTGGAGATTGATACAGGGCTATGGGGAGAGAGCGCGGCAGTGGGATTAGGTTGTGGACTGATACAGGGCTATGGGGAGAGAGCGAGGCAGTGGGATTAGGTTGGCGATTGATAAAGGGCTAACAGGAGAGAGCAGGGCAGTGGGATTAGTTTGGGACTGAGACAGAGGGGTGTCAAGTACCTGTTCCCAGTCCACTTTGGACAGATCCTGCCTTATCATATTAAAATCGGCCTGTTGTTTGCTAAATTTCCCCACTGAACTCATTGTTAATCTGCTTTATCAAAACGTGCCTGGATCTCCTGGTATATTTCAATACTGAACCTCGGTAGATTAAATAAAAGTGTTACCGTGATTTGATTTAAATGCAGAGGAGGGATTCACATGCGGATGAATGTTGGTCTGCAGATATCTGGGTACACCTTAGAAAAATGAAGCAAATAAAAGACAATTAAAGTCTGTTCTGGGTATTCTTACTGAGATTTGAATGAATTTTAGGCCATGAGACTCACTGTCTTATACACAGGAGTGAAGGATTACATCAAACAAAGATAATGGCCCTGAAATCATGGTCTCCGTACCAACGACTTAGGCCTTGGTAGAGGCCCCGCAAGTTCCGTGTTTCCGTCTGCGCTGTGTATGCGCTGAATCCCCGGACTTGCAATCTTGCAAGGTTTGCTACAGAATCGATAGAGTAAAGCTCTCTTTAAACCAGCCCATCAAAAACTCCCAGGGCAGGAATAACACGGGTTAGATGCAGAGTGAAGCTCCCTCTACACTGTCCCATCAAACACTCCCAAGGCAGGTACTGCACGGGTTAGATACAGAGTAAAGCTCCCTCTGCGCTGTCCCATCAAACACTCCCAAGGCAGGTACAGCACGGGTTAGATATAGAGTAATGCTCCCTCTACGCTGTCCCATCAAACACTCCCAAGGCAGGTACCGCACGGGTTAGATACAGACAAAAAGCTCCCTCTACACTGTCCCATCAAACACTCCCAAGGCAGGTGCTGCACGGGTTAGATATATATAGTAATGCTCCCTCTACACTGTCCCAACAAACACTCCCAGGGCTATGGGGAGAGAACGTGGCCATGGGGTTCGTTTGGGAATGATGCAGGGCTATTGGCAGAGAGTGGGGCAGTGGGATTAGTTTGGGGATTGATACAGGGCTATGGGGAGAGTGCGGGGCAGTGGGATTAGTTTGGGATTGATACAGGGCTATTGGGAGAGAGCCGGCCAGTGGGAATAGTTTGGGATTGATACAGGGATATGGGGAGAGAGCGGAGCAGTGAGAGTAGTTTAGGGATGGATGCAGGGCTATGGGGAGAGTGCGGGTCAGTGGGATTAGTTTGATGATTGATACAGGGCTATCGGGAGAGATCGGGGCAGTGTGATTAGTTTGGGATTGATACAGGGCTATGGGGAGAGAGTGGGGCTTTGGGATTAGTTTGGGATTGATACAGGGCTATGGGGAGAGAGTGGGGCTTTGGGATTAGTTTGGGATTGATACAGGGCTATCGGGAGTGAGCGGGGCAGTGGGATTAGTTTGCGGATTGATATAGGGCTATGGGGAGTGAGCGGGGCAGTGGGATTAGTTTGGGATTGATACAGGGCTATGGGGAGAGAGCGGGGCAGTGGGATTAGTTTGGGATTGATACAGGGCTATGGGGAGAGAGTGGGGCTTTGGGATTAGTTTGGGATTGATACAGGGCTATCGGGAGTGAGCGGGGCAGTGGGATTAGTTTGCGGATTGATATAGGGCTATGGGGAGTGAGCGGGGCAGTGGGATTAGTTTGGGATTGATACAGGGCTATGGGGAGAGAGCGGGGCAGTGGGATTAGTTTGGGATTGATACAAGGCTATGGGGAGAGAGCGGAGCAGTGAGAATAGTTTAGGGATGGATACAGGGCCATGGCGAGAGTGCGGGTCAGTGGGATTAGTTTGATGATTGATACAGGGCTATCAGGAGAGATCGGGGCAGTGGGATTAGTTTGAGATTGAAACAGGGCTATCGGGAGAGCAAGGCATTGGGAATAGTTTGGGATTGATACAGGGCTATTGGGAGAGATCGGGGCAGTTTGATTAGTTTGGGGATTGATACAGGGCGATGGAGAGAGCGGGGCAGTGGGATTAGTTTGAGATTGATACAGGGCTATGGGGAGAGAGCGGGGCAGTGGGATTAGTTTGGGATTGATACAGGTCTATGGGGAGAGAGCGGGGCAGTGGGATTAGTTTGGGATTTGATACAGGGCTATGGGGAGAGAGCGGGGCAGTGGGATTAGTTTGGGATTTGATACAGGGCTATGGGGTGAGAGCGGGGCAGTGTGATTTGTCTGGGATTGATACAGGGCTATGGGGAGAGCGGGGCAGTGGGATTAGTTTGGGATTGATACAGGGCTATGGGGAGGGAGCGGGGCAGTGGGATTAGTTTGGGATTTGATACAGGGCTATGGGGTGAGAGCGGGGCAGTGTGATTTGTTTGGGATTGATAAAGGGCTATGGGGAGAGAGCGGGGCAGTGGGATTAGTTTTGGGGATTGATACAGGGCTATGGGGAGAGAGCGGGGCAGTGTGATTAGTTTGGGATTGATGCAGGACTATGGGAAGAGAGTGGGGCAGTGGGATTAGTTTGGGATTGATACAGGGCTATGGGGAGAGCGGGCCTGTGGGAATAGTTTGGGATTGATGCAGGGCTATTGGGAGAGATCGGGGCAGTGTGATTAGTTTGGGATTGATACAGGGCTATGGGGAGAGAGCGGGGCAGTGGGATTAGTTTGGGGATTGATGCAGGGCTATGGGGAAAGAGCGGGGCAGTGGTATTAGTTTGCGATTGATGCATGGCTATGGGGAGAGAGCAGGGCAGTGTGATTAGTTAGGGATTGATACAGGGCTTTGGGGAGAGACGGGGGCAGTGAGATTAGTTTGGGATTGATGCAGGACTATGGGGAGAGAGCGGGGCAGTGGGATTGTTTTGGTGATTGATACAGGGCTATCGGGAGAGAGCGAGGCAGTGTCATTAGATTGGGATTGATACAGGGCTATCGGGAGAGATCGGGGCAGTGGGATTAGTTTCAGATTGATACAGGGCTATGGGGTTTTGTATATTCCACATGTCCTGTGCTTGAAGTCTCTGACATTGGCCAGACATTGTTTAAGCATTTCATTGTCTTGGGCTGTTTACTATGAACATCTTTACTTGTTTCTGATCTACACAGGATGCAACAGATCAGAAAAACCTCCATTCAACAATGCGAATTCCTGTCTCTGCAAAGACATCATACTGTTCCACAATGCAGGAATGTCGCAAACAGCTTTTGATAGCTGCGATCAACTTTAACCATTCAAACCTTTCAGGTAAAGAAGCTTCTAGATTCCGAGCCACAAATTGAATCGTTTAAGACAGAAAGAATGTCACAGAAATGTGATTTATTGCTGTTATTTTACAATTTACAAATATACACACAATTTGTGTCACTGAATTATAAACAAAAAGCAGGCAAAGCTATGACTTAACAGAAATAAACACTTGTTTTTCTTCCTGGACAGCAAAACCGGTCAGACTGACTTGCAAATGTTTACTGATATGTTGACGTAAAGATTTATAATTTACCAATTTCGCTTCTAATGTTTTTCTCTCAAACATTCTCCACAATATTAATCCCTGCTCTTGTCACAAGGAGTGTTGAATTATTTTAGGTACTTTGCAATTAAAAGCAGGAAACAAACTTCATTATTACTCACAAATTTTAATCTCCTATTTCAAACATTCAAACCAAATCGAATTGTACGTTATCACTTTAATCAAAGTATTTTCTGTGTCTCTCTCAATAAACAAAGAGTGGTTTCTTCTAAAGTAGCTTCCTGCAATTTTTATACATCATTACATAACTCTTGCTTCAATTAACACTCCACTAAATGTTTAAGAGGAAATCTATATTTACGTTATTCCTGCGACTTGTTAGGACTATCGAACGACAGACATTATAAAATGGTTTGTGTTTTTCCCCTTTCTTGGTTCTCTTCCTAAATGTCTTAATGGTATATTTTAAAAAAGTCATTAAAAAGTAATATGTAACTCCTACAAATCCTCCCCTACCTTCCCCCTCCTCAACACCATGGTTGCATGTTTGTGTAAAGCTACTCACTTCAGTCAATCACTCAAAATCAAATCTTGAGATATTTCAATTTGAAAACATTTTAACCATTTCAGAGCTCTTTAAAAGCGTTTGGACTTCAAGACCTGGTTGAAACTTGTTTAGGTGAGGGGAAAATTGGCTGTTGCTTCAGTCTCTTCCAAAATCATGTTCGAAACTTAGGGGGAAAAAGTGTTTTTTACACTCATTTTTGGTGAAAAGTTCATTAAAAATCTTTAAATTCTTTCAAGTCTCACTGCAGCTTTGACAGAAGAAGTTGCTCCACGTTTCTCCTTCCCCTTCAATGCTGTCGTTAAACATCCGACAAAATAAAGTCTAATTCCAAACGGAGCTCCAATCAGAAAGTGAATAAAGTGGTTAAACTTCCTAAGAAGGCGGTGAGGTTATCTATCCCCAGCCTTGGCGATGAGTTGGGATCAGTTTTTGGAGATGTTGTTTCCTCTTTTTCTGTTGCCGTTCCCTCCGTCTCTAAGACTCTGAGGTACAAACGGGGGCACAAACTATTTCCCTTTCTCGCAACATGATTTAAATAACCCTGGCTGATTTCCCTCTCTCTCTAACCTAGGGGTCACTGGGCAGTGATCAGGAGCAGGAACCCTGGCTGATTTCCCCTCTCTCTAACCCAGGGGTCACTGGATAGTGATCAGGAGCTGGAACCCGGGCTGATTTCCCCTCTCGCTAACCCAGGGGTCACTGGACAATGATCAGGAGCAGGAACCCTGGCTGATTTCCCCTCTCTCTCTAACCCAGGGGTCACTGGGCAGTGATCAGGAGCAGGAACCCTGGCTGATTTCCCCTCTCTCTAACCCAGGGGTCACTGGATAGTGATCAGGAGCCGGAACCCTGGCTGATTTCCTCCTCTCTCTCTAACCCAGGGGTCACTGGACTGTGATCAGGAGCAGGAACCCTGGCTGATTTCACCTGTCTCTCTAACCCAGGGGTCACTGGACTGTGATCAGGAGCAGGAACCCTGGCTGATTTCCCCTCTCTCTCTAACCCAGGGGTCACTGGGCAGTGATCAGGAGCAGGAACCCTAGCTGATTTCCCCCTCTCTCTAACCCAGGGGTCACTGGACAGTGATCAGGAGCAGGAACCCTGGCTGATTTCCCCTCTCTCTAACCCAGGGGTCACTGGACTGTGACCAGGAGCAGGAACCCTGGCTGATTTCCCCTCTCTCTAACCGAGGGGTCACTGGGCAGTGATCAGGAGCAGGAACCCTGGCTGATTTCCCCTCTCTCTAACCCAGGGGTCACTGGATAGTGATCAGGAGCAGGAACCCTGGCTGATTTCCTCCTCTCTCTCTAACCCAGGGGTCACTGGGCAGTGATCAGGAGCATGAACCCGGGCTGATTTCCCCTCTCTCTAACCCAGGGGTCACTGGGCAGTGATCAGGAGCAGGAACCCAGGCTGATTTCCCTTCTCTCTAACCCAGGGGTCACTGGATAGTGATCAGGAGCAGGAACCCTGGCTGATTTCCTCCTCTCTTCTAACTCAGGGGTCACTGGATAGTGATCAGGAGCAGGAACCCGAGCTGATTTACCCTCTCTCTCTAACCCAGAGGTCACTGGGCAGTGATCAGGAGCAGGAACCCTGGCTGATTTCCCCTCTCTCTAACCCAGGGGTCACTGGGCAGTGATCAGGAGCAGGAACCCTGGCTGATTTCCCCTCTCTCTAACCCGGGGGTCACTGGACAGAGATCAGGAGCACGAACCCTGGCTGATTTCCCCTCTCTCTAACCCAGGGGTCACTGGACAATGATCAGGAGCAGGAACCCTGGCTGATTTCCCCTCTCTCTAACCGAGGGGACACTGGATAGTGATCAGGAGCATGAACCCTGGCTGATTTCCCCTCTCTCTCGAACCCAGGGGTCACTGGACTGTGATCAGGAGCAGGAACCCTGGCTGATTTCACCTCTCTCTAGGTCACTGGATAGTGATCAGGAGCTGGAACCCGGGCTGATTTCCCCTCTCGCTAACACAGGGGTCACTGGACAGTGATCAGGAGCAGGAACCCTGGCTGATTTCCCTCTCTCTCTAACCCAGGGGTCACTGGACAATGATCAGGAGCATGAACCCTGGATGGTTCCCCCTCTCTCTAGGTCACTGGATAGTGATCAGGAGCTGGAACCCGGGCTGATTTCCCCTCTCGCTAACACAGGGGTCACTGGACAGTGATCAGGAGCAGGAACCCTGGCTGATTTCCCTCTCTCTCTAACCCAGGGGTCACTGGACAATGATCAGGAGCAGGAACCCTGGCTGATTTCCCCTCTCTCTAACCCAGGGGACACTGGATAGTGATCAGGAGCATGAACCCTGGCTGATTTCCCCTCTCTCTCGAACCCAGGGGTCACTGGACTGTGATCAGGAGCAGGAACCCTGGCTGATTTCACCTGTCTCTCTAACCCAGGGGTCACTGGACTGTGATCAGGAGCAGGAACCCTGGCTGATTTCCCCTCTCTCTCTAACCCAGGGGTCACTGGGCAGTGATCAGGAGCAGGAACCCTAGCTGATTTCCCCCTCTCTCTAACCCAGGGGTCACTGGACAGTGATCAGGAGCAGGAACCCTGGCTGATTTCCCCTCTCTCTAACCCAGGGGTCACTGGACTGTGACCAGGAGCAGGAACCCTGGCTGATTTCCCCTCTCTCTAACCCAGGGGTCACTGGGCAGTGATCAGGAGCATGAACCCTGGCTGATTTCCCCTCTCTCTAACCCAGGGGTCACTGGATAGTGATCAGGAGCCGGAACCCTGGCTGATTTCCTCCTCTCTCTCTAACCCAGGGGTCACTGGGCAGTGATCAGGAGCATGAACCCGGGCTGATTTCCCCTCTCTCTAACCCAGGGGTCACTGGGCAGTGATCAGGAGCAGGAACCCAGGCTGATTTCCCTTCTCTCTAACCCAGGGGTCACTGGATAGTGATCAGGAGCAGGAACCCTGGCTGATTTCCTCCTCCTCTTCTAACTCAGGGGTCACTGGATAGTGATCAGGAGCAGGAACCCTGGCTGATTTCCCTCTCTCTCTAACCCAGAGGTCACTGGGCAGTGATCAGGAGCAGGAACCCTGGCTGATTTCCCCTCTCTCTAACCCAGGGGTCACTGGACTGTGATCAGGAGCATGAACCCTGGCTGATTTCCCCTCTCTCTAACCCAGGGGTCACTGGACTGTGATCAGGAGCATGAACCCTGGCTGATTTCCCCTCTCTCTCTAACTCAGGGGTCACTGGATAGTGATCAGGAGCAGGAACCCTGGCTGATTTCCCTCTCTCTCTAACCCAGAGGTCACTGGGCAGTGATCAGGAGCAGGAACCCTGGCTGATTTCCCCTCTCTCTAACCCAGGGGTCACTGGACTGTGATCAGGAGCATGAACCCTGGCTGATTTCCCCTCTCTCTAACCCAGGGGTCACTGGACTGTGATCAGGAGCTGGAACCCGGGCTGATTTCCCCCCTCTCTAACCCAGGGGTCACTGGACAATGATCAGGAGCAGGAACCTTGGCTGATTTCCCCTCTCTCTCTCTAACCCAGGGGTCACTGGACTGTGATCAGGAGCAGGAACCCTGTCTGGTTTCACCTGTCTCTCTAACCCAGGGGTCACTGGACTGTGATCAGGAGCATGAACCCTCGCTGATTTCCCACTCTCTCTAACCAGGGGTCACTGGGCAGTGATCAGGAACAGGAACCCTGGCTGATTTCCCCTCTCACTAACCCAGGGGTCACTGGGCAGTGATCAGCAGCAGGAACCCAGGCTGATTTCCCTCTCTCTCTAACCCAAGGGTCACTGGACTGTGATCAGGAGCAGGAACCCTGGCTGATTTCCCCCCTCTCTAACCCAGGGGTCACTGGGCAGTGATCAGGAGCAGGACCCCTGGCTGATTTCCCCTCTCTCTAACCCAGGGGTCACTGGGCAGTGATCAGGAGCAGGAACCCTGGCTGATTTCCCCTCTCTCTAACCCAGGGGTCACTGGATAGTGATCAGGAGCAGGACCCCTGGCTGATTTCCCCTCTCTCTCTAACCCAGGGTTCACTGGGCAGTGATCAGGAGCAGGAACCCTGGCTGATTTCCTCTCTCTCTAACCCAGGGGTCACTGGGCAGTGATCAGGAGCAGGAACCCTGGCTGATTTCCCCTCTCTCTAACCCAGGGGTCACTGGGCAGTGATCAGGAGCAGGAACCCTGGCTGAATTCCCCTCTCTCTCTAACCCAGGGGTCACTGGGCAGTGATCAGGAGCAGGAACCCAGGCTGATTTCCACTCTCTCTAACCCAGGGTTCACTGGGCAGTGATCAGGAGCAGGAACCCTGGCTGATTTTCCTCTCTCTCTAACCCAGGGGTCACTGGGCAGTGATCAGGAGCAGGAACCCTGGCTGATTTCCCCTCTCTCTAACCCAGGGGTCACTGGACTGTGATCAGGAGCAGGAACCCTGGCTGATTTCCCTCTCTCTCTAACCCAGGGGCCACTGGGCAGTGATCAGGAGCATGAACCCTGGCTGATTTCCCTCTCTCTCTAACCCAGGGGTCACTGGGCAGTGATCAGGAGCTGGAACCCTGGCTGATTTCCTCCTCTCTCTAACCCAGGGGTCACTGGGCAGTGATCAGGAACAGGAACCCTGGCTGATTTCCCATCTCTCTCTAACCCAGGGGTCACTGGACAGTGATCAGGAACAGGAACCCTGGCTGATTTCCCATCTCTCTCTAACCCAGGGGTCACTGGATAGTGATCAGGAGCGGGAAAAGCGTGGGATTGATCCGGGGCTTTGGGGAGTGAGCGTGGCAATGGGATTAGTTTGTGATTGATACAGGGCTAGAGGAGAGAGCTGGGCAGTGGGATTAGTTTGGGATTGATACAGGGCTATGGGGAGAGAGCGGTGCAGTGGGATTAGTTTGGATGTAACACAGGGCTATGGGGAGAAAGCTGGGCAGTGGGCTTACATTGGGGATTGATACAGGGCTATGGGGAGAGAGCGGGGCAGTGGGAATTGTTTGGATATAACACAGGGCTATGGGGAGAAAGCAGGGCAGTGGACTTACGTTGGGGATTGATACAGGGCTTTGGGGAGAGAGCGGGGCAGTGGGATTTGTTTGGGATTGATACAGGGCTATGGGGAGAAAGCGGGGCAGTGGGATTAATTTGGGGATTGATACAGGGCTATGGGGAGAAAGCGGGCAGTGGGATTTGTTTGGATATAACACAGGGCTATGGGGAGAAAGCGGGTAGTGGGCTTACGTTGGGGATTGATACAGGGCTATGGGGAGAAAGCAGGGCAGTGGGATTAGTTTGGAGATTGATACAGGGCTATGGGGAGAAAGCAGGGCAGTGGGATTAGTTTGGAGATTGATACAGGGCTATGGGGAGAGAGCGCGGCAGTGGGATTAGGTTGTGGACTGATACAGGGCTATGGGGAGAGAGCGAGGCAGTGGGATTAGGTTGGCGATTGATAAAGGGCTAACAGGAGAGAGCAGGGCAGTGGGATTAGTTTGGGACTGAGACAGAGGGGTGTCAAGTACCTGTTCCCAGTCCACTTTGGACAGATCCTGCCTTATCATATTAAAATCGGCCTGTTGTTTGCTAAATTTCCCCACTGAACTCATTGTTAATCTGCTTTATCAAAACGTGCCTGGATCTCCTGGTATATTTCAATACTGAACCTCGGTAGATTAAATAAAAGTGTTACCGTGATTTGATTTAAATGCAGAGGAGGGATTCACATGCGGATGAATGTTGGTCTGCAGATATCTGGGTACACCTTAGAAAAATGAAGCAAATAAAAGACAATTAAAGTCTGTTCTGGGTATTCTTACTGAGATTTGAATGAATTTTAGGCCATGAGACTCACTGTCTTATACACAGGAGTGAAGGATTACATCAAACAAAGATAATGGCCCTGAAATCATGGTCTCCGTACCAACGACTTAGGCCTTGGTAGAGGCCCCGCAAGTTCCGTGTTTCCGTCTGCGCTGTGTATGCGCTGAATCCCCGGACTTGCAATCTTGCAAGGTTTGCTACAGAATCGATAGAGTAAAGCTCTCTTTAAACCAGCCCATCAAAAACTCCCAGGGCAGGAATAACACGGGTTAGATGCAGAGTGAAGCTCCCTCTACACTGTCCCATCAAACACTCCCAAGGCAGGTACTGCACGGGTTAGATACAGAGTAAAGCTCCCTCTGCGCTGTCCCATCAAACACTCCCAAGGCAGGTACAGCACGGGTTAGATATAGAGTAATGCTCCCTCTACGCTGTCCCATCAAACACTCCCAAGGCAGGTACCGCACGGGTTAGATACAGACAAGAAGCTCCCTCTACACTGTCCCATCAAACACTCCCAAGGCAGGTGCTGCACGGGTTAGATATATATAGTAATGCTCCCTCTACACTGTCCCAACAAACACTCCCAGGGCTATGGGGAGAGAACGTGGCCATGGGGTTCGTTTGGGAATGATGCAGGGCTATTGGCAGAGAGTGGGGCAGTGGGATTAGTTTGGGGATTGATACAGGGCTATGGGGAGAGTGCGGGGCAGTGGGATTAGTTTGGGATTGATACAGGGCTATTGGGAGAGAGCCGGCCAGTGGGAATAGTTTGGGATTGATACAGGGATATGGGGAGAGAGCGGAGCAGTGAGAGTAGTTTAGGGATGGATGCAGGGCTATGGGGAGAGTGCGGGTCAGTGGGATTAGTTTGATGATTGATACAGGGCTATCGGGAGAGATCGGGGCAGTGTGATTAGTTTGGGATTGATACAGGGCTATGGGGAGAGAGTGGGGCTTTGGGATTAGTTTGGGATTGATACAGGGCTATGGGGAGAGAGTGGGGCTTTGGGATTAGTTTGGGATTGATACAGGGCTATCGGGAGTGAGCGGGGCAGTGGGATTAGTTTGCGGATTGATATAGGGCTATGGGGAGTGAGCGGGGCAGTGGGATTAGTTTGGGATTGATACAGGGCTATGGGGAGAGAGCGGGGCAGTGGGATTAGTTTGGGATTGATACAGGGCTATGGGGAGAGAGTGGGGCTTTGGGATTAGTTTGGGATTGATACAGGGCTATCGGGAGTGAGCGGGGCAGTGGGATTAGTTTGCGGATTGATATAGGGCTATGGGGAGTGAGCGGGGCAGTGGGATTAGTTTGGGATTGATACAGGGCTATGGGGAGAGAGCGGGGCAGTGGGATTAGTTTGGGATTGATACAAGGCTATGGGGAGAGAGCGGAGCAGTGAGAATAGTTTAGGGATGGATACAGGGCCATGGCGAGAGTGCGGGTCAGTGGGATTAGTTTGATGATTGATACAGGGCTATCAGGAGAGATCGGGGCAGTGGGATTAGTTTGAGATTGAAACAGGGCTATCGGGAGAGCAAGGCATTGGGAATAGTTTGGGATTGATACAGGGCTATTGGGAGAGATCGGGGCAGTTTGATTAGTTTGGGGATTGATACAGGGCGATGGAGAGAGCGGGGCAGTGGGATTAGTTTGAGATTGATACAGGGCTATGGGGAGAGAGCGGGGCAGTGGGATTAGTTTGGGATTGATACAGGTCTATGGGGAGAGAGCGGGGCAGTGGGATTAGTTTGGGATTTGATACAGGGCTATGGGGAGAGAGCGGGGCAGTGGGATTAGTTTGGGATTTGATACAGGGCTATGGGGTGAGAGCGGGGCAGTGTGATTTGTCTGGGATTGATACAGGGCTATGGGGAGAGCGGGGCAGTGGGATTAGTTTGGGATTGATACAGGGCTATGGGGAGGGAGCGGGGCAGTGGGATTAGTTTGGGATTTGATACAGGGCTATGGGGTGAGAGCGGGGCAGTGTGATTTGTTTGGGATTGATAAAGGGCTATGGGGAGAGAGCGGGGCAGTGGGATTAGTTTTGGGGATTGATACAGGGCTATGGGGAGAGAGCGGGGCAGTGTGATTAGTTTGGGATTGATGCAGGACTATGGGAAGAGAGTGGGGCAGTGGGATTAGTTTGGGATTGATACAGGGCTATGGGGAGAGCGGGGCTGTGGGAATAGTTTGGGATTGATGCAGGGCTATTGGGAGAGATCGGGGCAGTGTGATTAGTTTGGGATTGATACAGGGCTATGGGGAGAGAGCGGGGCAGTGGGATTAGTTTGGGGATTGATGCAGGGCTATGGGGAAAGAGCGGGGCAGTGGTATTAGTTTGCGATTGATGCATGGCTATGGGGAGAGAGCAGGGCAGTGTGATTAGTTAGGGATTGATACAGGGCTTTGGGGAGAGACGGGGGCAGTGAGATTAGTTTGGGATTGATGCAGGACTATGGGGAGAGAGCGGGGCAGTGGGATTGTTTTGGTGATTGATACAGGGCTATCGGGAGAGAGCGAGGCAGTGTCATTAGATTGGGATTGATACAGGGCTATCGGGAGAGATCGGGGCAGTGGGATTAGTTTCAGATTGATACAGGGCTATGGGGTTTTGTATATTCCACATGTCCTGTGCTTGAAGTCTCTGACATTGGCCAGACATTGTTTAAGCATTTCATTGTCTTGGGCTGTTTACTATGAACATCTTTACTTGTTTCTGATCTACACAGGATGCAACAGATCAGAAAAACCTCCATTCAACAATGCGAATTCCTGTCTCTGCAAAGACATCATACTGTTCCACAATGCAGGAATGTCGCAAACAGCTTTTGATAGCTGCGATCAACTTTAACCATTCAAACCTTTCAGGTAAAGAAGCTTCTAGATTCCGAGCCACAAATTGAATCGTTTAAGACAGAAAGAATGTCACAGAAATGTGATTTATTGCTGTTATTTTACAATTTACAAATATACACACAATTTGTGTCACTGAATTATAAACAAAAAGCAGGCAAAGCTATGACTTAACAGAAATAAACACTTGTTTTTCTTCCTGGACAGCAAAACCGGTCAGACTGACTTGCAAATGTTTACTGATATGTTGACGTAAAGATTTATAATTTACCAATTTCGCTTCTAATGTTTTTCTCTCAAACATTCTCCACAATATTAATCCCTGCTCTTGTCACAAGGAGTGTTGAATTATTTTAGGTACTTTGCAATTAAAAGCAGGAAACAAACTTCATTATTACTCACAAATTTTAATCTCCTATTTCAAACATTCAAACCAAATCGAATTGTACGTTATCACTTTAATCAAAGTATTTTCTGTGTCTCTCTCAATAAACAAAGAGTGGTTTCTTCTAAAGTAGCTTCCTGCAATTTTTATACATCATTACATAACTCTTGCTTCAATTAACACTCCACTAAATGTTTAAGAGGAAATCTATATTTACGTTATTCCTGCGACTTGTTAGGACTATCGAACGACAGACATTATAAAATGGTTTGTGTTTTTCCCCTTTCTTGGTTCTCTTCCTAAATGTCTTAATGGTATATTTTAAAAAAGTCATTAAAAAGTAATATGTAACTCCTACAAATCCTCCCCTACCTTCCCCCTCCTCAACACCATGGTTGCATGTTTGTGTAAAGCTACTCACTTCAGTCAATCACTCAAAATCAAATCTTGAGATATTTCAATTTGAAAACATTTTAACCATTTCAGAGCTCTTTAAAAGCGTTTGGACTTCAAGACCTGGTTGAAACTTGTTTAGGTGAGGGGAAAATTGGCTGTTGCTTCAGTCTCTTCCAAAATCATGTTCGAAACTTAGGGGGAAAAAGTGTTTTTTACACTCATTTTTGGTGAAAAGTTCATTAAAAATCTTTAAATTCTTTCAAGTCTCACTGCAGCTTTGACAGAAGAAGTTGCTCCAAGTTTCTCCTTCCCCTTCAATGCTGTCGTTAAACACCCGACAAAATAAAGTCTAATTCCAAACGGAGCTCCAATCAGAAAGTGAATAAAGTGGTTAAACTTCCTAAGAAGGCGGCGAGGTTATCTATCCCCAGCCGTGGCGATGAGTTGGGATCAGTTTTTGGAGATGTTGTTTCCTCTTTTTCTGTTGCCGTTCCCTCCGTCTCTAAGACTCTGAGGTACAAACGGGGGCACAAATTATTTCCCTTTCTCGCAACATGATTTAAATAACCCTGGCGGATTTCCCTCTCTCTCTAACCCAGGGGTCACTGGACAATGATCAGGAGCAGGAACCCTGGCTGATTTTCCCCTCTCTCTAACCCAGGGGTCACTGGGCAGTGATCAGGAGCAGGAACCCTGGCTGATTTCCCCTCTCTCTAACCCAGGGGTCACTGGACAGAGATCAGGAGCACGAACCCTGGCTGATTTCCCCTCTCTCTAACCCAGGGGTCACTGGACAATGATCAGGAGCATGAACCCTGGATGGTTCCCCCTCTCTCTAGGTCACTGGATAGTGATCAGGAGCTGGAACCCGGGCTGATTTCCCCTCTCTCTAACCCACGGGTCACTGGACAGTGATCAGGAGCAGGAACCCTGGCTGGTTTCACCTGTCTCTCTAACCCAGGGGTCACTGGACTGTGATCAGGAGCAGGAACCCTGGCTGATTTCCCCTCTCTCTCTAACCCAGGGGTCACTGGGCAGTGATCAGGAGCAGGAACCCAGGCTGATTTCCCCTCTCTCTAACCCAGGGGTCACTGGACAGTGATCAGGAGCATGAATCCTGGCTGATTTCCCTCTCTCTCCAACCCAGGGGTCACTGGATAGTGATCAGGAGCATGAACCCTGGCTGATTTCCCTCTCTCTCTAACCCAGGGGTCACTGGGCAGTGATCAGGAGCAGGAACCCAGGGGTCACTGGACTGTGATCAGGAGCAGGAACCCTGGCTGATTTCGCCTCTCTCTCTAACCCGGGGTCACTGGACAATGATCAGGCGCAGGAACCCTGGCTGATTTCCCCTCTCTCTCTCTAACCCAGGGGTCACTGGACTGTGATCAGGAGCAGGAAGCCTGGCTGGTTTCACCTGTCTCTCTAACCCAGGGGTCACTGGACTGTGATCAGGAACATGAACCCTCGCTGATTTCCCTCTCTCTCTAACCAGAGGTCACTGGGCAGTGATCAGGAGCATGAACCCTGGCTGATTTCCCCTCTCTCTAACCCAGGGGTCACTGGATAGTGATCAGGAGCTGGAACCCTGGCTGATTTCACCTGTCTCTAACCCAGGAGTCACTGGACAGTGATCAGGAGCATGAACCCTGGCTGATTTCCCTCTCTCTCTAACCCAGGGGTCACTGGGCAGTGATCAGGAGCAGGAACCCAGGCTGATTTCCCTTCTCTCTAACCCAGAGGTCACTGGGCAGTGATCAGGAGCAGGAACCCTGGCTGATTTCACCTCTCTCTCTAACCCAGGGGTCACTGGGCAATGATCAGGAGCAGGAACCCAGGCTGATTCCCCCTCTCTCTAACCCAGGGGTCACTGGATAGTGATCAGGAGCTGGAACCCTGGCTGATTTCCCTCTCTCTCTAACCCAGGGATCACTGGATAGTGATCAGGAGCAGGAACCGTGGCTGATTTCCCTCTCTCTCTAACCGAGGGGTCACTGGGCAGCGATCAGGAGCTGGAACCCTGGCTGATTTCCCCTCTTACCCAGGGGTCACTGGATAGTGATCAGGAGCATGAACCCTGGCTGATTTCCCCTCTCTCTAACCCAGGGGTCACTGGGCAGTGATCAGAAGCAGGAACCCTGGCTGATTTCCCCTCTCTCTAACCCAGGGGTCACTGGGCAGTGATCAGGAGCAGGAACCCTGGCTGATTTCCCCGCTCTCTAACCCAGGAGTCACTGGACAGTGATCAGGAGCATGAATCCTGGCTGATTTCCCCTCTCTCTCTAACCCAGGGGTCACTGGGCAGTGATCAGGAGCAGGAACCCTGGCTGATTTCCCTCTCTCTCTAACCCAGGGATCACTGCACTGTGATCAGGAGCATGAATCCTGGCTGATTTCCCCCCTCTCTAACCCAGGGGTCACTGGGCAGTGATCAGGAGCAGGACCCCTGGCTGATTTCCCCCCTCTCTAACCCAGGGGTCACTGGGCAGTGATCAGGAGCAGGACCCCTGGCTGATTTCCCCTCTCTCTAACCCAGGGGTCACTGGGCAGTGATCAGGAGCAGGAACCCTGGCTGATTTCCCTCTCTCTCTAACCCAGGGGTCACTGGGCAGTGATCAGGAGCAGGAACCCTGGCTGATTTCCCTCTCTCTCTAACCCAGGGGTCAGTGAGCTGTGATCAGGAGCATGAACCCTGGCTGATTTCCCTCTCTCTCTAACCCAGGGGTCACTGGGCAGTAAGCAGGAGCAGGAACCCAGGCTGATTCCCCCTCTCTCTAACCCAGGGGTCACTGGGCAGTGATCAGGAGCAGGAACCCTGGCTGATTTCCCCTCTCTAACCCAGGAGTCACTGGACAGTGATCAGGAGCATGAATCCTGGCTGATTTCCCCTCTCTCTCTAACCCAGGGGTCACTGGACTGTGATCAGGAGCAGGAACCCTGGCTGATTTCACCTGTCTCTCTAACCCAGGGGTCACTGGACTGTGATCAGGAGCAGGAACCCTGGCTGATTTCCCCTCTCTCTAACCCAGGGGTCGCTGGATAGTGATCAGGAGCAGGAACCCTGGCTGATTTCCCCTCTCTCTAACCCAGGGGTCACTGGACAGTAATCAGGAGCAGGAACTCTGGATGATTTCACCTCTCTCTCTAACCCAGGGGTCGCTGGATAGTGATCAGGAGCAGGAACCCTGGCTGATTTCCCCTCTCTCTAACCCAGGGGTCACTGGATAGTGATCAGGAGCAGGAACCCTGGCTGATTTCCCCTCTCTCTAACTCAGGGGTCACTCGACTGTAATCAGGAGCAGGAACTCTGGCTGATTTCACCTCTCTCTCTAACCCAGGGGTCACTGGACAGCGATCAGGAGCAGGAACCCTGGCTGATTCCCCCTCTCTCTAAGCCAGGGGTCACTGGGCAGTGATCAGGAGCAGGAACCCTGGCTGATTTACCCTCTCTCTAACCCAGGGGTCACTGGATAGTGATCAGGAGCATAAACCCTGGCTGATTTCCCCTCTCTCTCTAACCCAGGGGTCACTGGACAATGATCAGGAGCAGGAACCGTAGCTGATTTCCCCTCTCTCTAACTCAGGGGTCACTGGACAGTGATCAGGAGCAGGAATCCTGGCTGATTTCCCCTCTCTTTAACCCAGGGGTCACTGGACAGTGATCAGGAGCAGGAACCCTGGCTGAATTCCCCGCTCTCTAACCCAGTGGTCACTGGTCAGTGATCAGGAGCAGGAATCCTGGCTGATTTCCTCCTCTCTCTAACCCAGGAGTCACTGGGCAGTGATCAGGAGCAGGAACCCTGGCTGATTTCCCCTCTCTCTAACCCAGGGGTCACTGGGCAGTGATCAGGAACAGGAACCCTGGCTGATTTCCCATCTCTCTCTAACACAGAGGTCACTGGATAGTGATCAGGAGCGGGATAAGCGTGAGATTGATCCGGGGCTATGGGGAGTGAGCGTGGCAGTGGGATTAGTTTGTGATTGATACAGGGCTAGAGGAGAGAGCTGGGCAGTGGGATTAGTCTGGATATAACACAGGGCTATGGGGAGAAAGCAGGGCAGTGGGCTTACGTTGGGGATTGATACAGGGCTGTGGGGAGAGAGCGCGGCAGTGGGAATTGTTTGGATATCACACAGGGCTATGGGGAGAAAGCAGGGCAGTGGACTTACGTTGGGGATTGATACAGGGCTATGGGGAGAGAGCGGGGCAGTGGGATTTGTTTGGGATTGATACAGGGCTATGGGGAGAAAGCGGGGCAGTGGGATTAATTTGGGGATTGATACAGGGCTATGGGGAGACGGGGCAGTGGGATTAGTTTGGATATAACACAGGGCTATGGGGAGAAAGCGGACATTGGGATTTGTTTGGATATAACACAGGGCTATGGGGAGAAAGCGGGCAGTGGAAATAGTTTGTGATTGATACAGGGCTATGGGGAGAAAGCAGGGCAGTGGGATTAGTTTGGAGATTGATACAGGGCTATGGGGAGGGAGCGCGGCAGTGGGATTAGGTTGGGGACTGATACAGGGCTATGGGGAGAGAGCGAGGCAGTGGGATTAGGTTGGCGATTGATAAAGGGCTAACAGGAGAGAGCAGGGCAGTGGGATTAGTTTGGGACTGAGACAGAGGGTTGTCAAGTAGCTGTTCCCAGTCCACTTTGGACAGATCCTGCCTTATCATATTAAAATCGGCCTGTTGTTTGCTAAATTTCCCCACTGAACTCATTGTTAATCTGCTTTATCAAAACGTGCCTGGATCTCCTGGTATATTTCAATACTGAACCTCGGTAGATTAAATAAAAGTGTTACCGTGATTTGATTTAAATGCAGAGGAGGGATTCACATGCGGATGAATGTTGGTCTGCAGATATCTGGGTACACCTTAGAAAAATGAAGCAAATAAAAGACAATTAAAGTCTGTTCTGGGTATTCTTACTGAGATTTGAATGAATTTTAGGCCGTGAGACTCACTGTCTTATACACAGGAGTGAAGGATTACATCAAACAAAGATAATGGCCCTGAAATCATGGCCTCCGTACCAACGACTTAGGCCTTGGTAGAGGCCCCGCAAGTTCCGTGTTTCCGTCTGCGCTGTGTATGCGCTGAATCCCCGGACTTGCAATCTATCAAGGTTTGCTACAGAATCGATAGAGTAAAGCTCTCTTTAAACCAGCCCATCAAAAACTCCCAGGGCAGGAACAACACGGGTTAGATACAGAGTGAAGCTCCCTCTACACTGTCCCATCAAACACTCCCAAGGCAGGTACTGCACGGGTTAGATACAGAGTAAAGCTCCCTCTACGCTGTCCCATCAAACACTCCCAAGGCAGGTACAGCACGGGTTAGATATAGAGTAATGCTCCCTCTACACTGTCCCATCAAACACTCCCAAGGCAGGTGCTGCACGGGTTAGATATAGAGTAATGCTCCCTCTACACTGTCCCATCAAACACTCCCAAGGCAGGTACCGCACGGGTTAGATACAGACAAAAAGCTCCCTCTACGCTGTCCCATCAAACATTCCCAAGGCAGGTGCTGCACGGGTTAGATATATATAGTAATGCTCCCTCTACACTGTCCCATCAAACACTCCCAGGGCTATGGGGAGAGAACGTGGCAGTGGGGTTAGTTTGGGAATGATGCAGGGCTATGGGCAGAGAGTGGGGCAGAGGGATTAGTTTGGAATTGATGCAGGGCTATTGGGAAAAGTTTGGGATTGATGCAGGGCTATGGCGAGAGAGTGGGGCAGTGGGATTAGTTTGGGATTGATTCAGGGCAATGGGGGGAGAGCAGAGCAGTGGGATTAGTTTGGGATCAAGACAGAGCTATGGGGGGAAAGCGAGGCAGTGGGATTAGTTTGGGATTGATACAGGGCTATGGGGAGTCAGCAGGGCAGTGGGATTAGTTTGGGGATTGATACAGGGTATGGGGAGAGAGCGGGGCAGTGGGATTAGTTTGGAGATTGATACAGGGCTATGGGGAGAGAGCAGAGCAGTGGGATTAGTTTGGGGATTGATACAGGGCTATGGGGAGAGAGCGGGGCAGTGGGATTAGTTTGGGGATTGAAACGGCTATGGGGAGAGAGCAGGGCAGTGGGATTAGTTTGGGATTGATACAGGGCTATGGGGAGAGAGCGGGGCAGTGGGATTAGTTTGCGGATTGATACAGGGCAAACGGGAGAGAGCGGGGCAGTGTGATTAGTTTGGGATTGATACAGGGCTATGGCGAGAGAGCAGGGCAGTGGGATTAGTTTGGGGATTGATACAGGGCTATGGGGAGAGAGCAGGGCAGTGGGATTAGTTTGGGATTGATACAGGGCTATGGGGAGAGAGCAGGGCAGTGGGATTAGTTTGGGATTGATACAGGGCTATGGGGAGAGAGCGGGGCAGTGGGATTAGTTTGGGATTGATACAGGGCTATGGGGAGAGAGCGGGGCAGTGGGATTAGTTTGGGGATTGAAACAGGGCTGTGGGGGGAGAGCGGGGCATTGGGATTAGTTTGGGATTGATACAGGACTATGGGGAGAGAGTGGGGCTTTGGGATTAGTTTTGGATTGATACAGGGCTATCGGGAGTGAGCGGGGCACTGGGATTAGTTTGGGATTGATACAGGGCTATGGGGAGTGAGTGGGGCAGTGGGATTAGTTTGCGGATTGATACAGGGCTATGGGGAGAGAGCGGGGCAGTGGGATTAGTTTGGGGATTGATACGGGGCTATGGGGAGAGAGCGGGGCAGTTTGATTAGTTTGGGGATTGATACAGGGCTATGGAGAGAGCGGGGCAGTGGGATTAGTTTGGGATTGATACAGGGCTACTATGGGGAGAGAGCGGGGCAGTGGGATTAGTTTGGGATTTGATACAGGGCTATGGGGAGAGAGCTGGGCAGTGGGATTAGTTTGGGTTTGATACAGGGCTATGGGGAGAGAGCGGGGCAGTGTGATTAGTTTGGGATTGATGCAGGACTATGGGAAGAGAGCGCAGCAGTGGGATTAGTTTAGGATTGATGTAGGGCTATGGGGGGAGAGCGGGGCAGTGGGATTAGTTTGGGGATTGATACAGGGCTATGGGGAGAGAGCGGGGCAGTGGGATTCGTTTGGGGATTGATACAGGGCTATGGGGAGAGAGCGGGGCAGTGTGATTAGTTTGGGATTGATACAGTGCAATCGGGAGAGAGCGGGGCAGTGGGATTAGTTTGTGATTGATACAGGGCTAGAGGAGAGAGCGGGGCAGTGGGATTAGTTTGGGATTGAGACAGGGCTATGGGGAGAGAGCGGTGCAGTGGGATTAGTTTGGATATAACAGGGCTATGGGGAGTAAGCGGGGCAGTGGGCTTAAGTTGGGGATTGATACAGGGCTATGGGGAGAGAGCGGGGCAGTGGGATTTGTTTGGGATTGATGCAGGGCTATGGGGAGAAAGCGGGGCAGTGGGATTAATTTGGGGATTGATACAGGGCTATGGGGAGAAAGCGGGGCAGTGGGATTAGTTTGGATATAACACAGGGCTATGGGGAGAAAGCGGGCAGTGGGATTTGTTTGGATATAACACAGGGCTATGGGGAGAAAGCGGGCAGTGGGCTTACGTTGGGGATTGATACAGGGCTATGGGGAGAAAGCAGGGCAGTGGGATTAGTTTGGAGATTGATACAGGGCTATGGGGAGAGAGCGCGGCAGTGGGATTAGTTTGGAGATTGATACAGGGCTATGGGGAGAGAGCGAGGCAGTGGGATTAGGTTGGCGATTGATAAAGGGCTAACAGGAGAGAGCAGGGCAGTGGGATTAGTTTGGGACTGAGACAGAGGGTTGTCAAGTAGCTGTTCCCAGTCCACTTTGGACAGATCCTGCCTTATCATATTAAAATCGGCCTGTTGTTTGCTAAATTTCCCCACTGAACTCATTGTTAATCTGCTTTATCAAAACGTGCCTGGATCTCCTGGTATATTTCAATACTGAACCTCGGTAGATTAAATAAAAGTGTTACCGTGATTTGATTTAAATGCAGAGGAGGGATTCACATGCGGATGAATGTTGGTCTGCAGATATCTGGGTACACCTTAGAAAAATGAAGCAAATAAAAGACAATTAAAGTCTGTTCTGGGTATTCTTACTGAGATTTGAATGAATTTTAGGCCGTGAGACTCACTGTCTTATACACAGGAGTGAAGGATTACATCAAACAAAGATAATGGCCCTGAAATCATGGTCTCCGTACCAACGACTTAGGCCTTGGTAGAGGCCCCGCAAGTTCCGTGTTTCCGTCTGCGCTGTGTATGCACTGAATCCCCGGACTTGCAATCTAGCAAGGTTTGCTACAGAATCGATAGAGTAAAGCTCTCTTTAAACCAGCCCATCAAAAACTCCCAGGGCAGGAACAACACGGGTTAGATACAGAGTAAAGCTCCCTCTACACTGTCCCATCAAACACTCCCAAGGCAGGTACTGCACGGGTTAGATATAGAGTAATGCTCCCTCTACACTGTCCCATCAAACACTCCCAAGGCAGGTACCGCACGGGTTAGATACAGACAAAAAGCTCCCTCTACGCTGTCCCATCAAACATTCCCATGGCAGGTGCTGCACGGGTTAGATATATATAGTAATGCTCCCTCTACAGTGTCCCAACAAACACTCCCAGGGCTATGGGGAGAGAACGTGGCAGTGGGGTTAGTTTAGGAATGATGCAGGGCTATTGGCAGAGAGTGGGGCAGAGGGATTAGTTTGGAGTTGAGGCAGGGCTATTGGGAAAAGTTTGGGATTGATGCAGGGCTATGGCGAGAGAGTGGGGCAGTGGGATTAGTTTGGGATTGATTCAGGGCTATGGGGGGAGAGCAGGGCAGTGGGATTAGTTTGGGGATTGAAACAGGGCTATGGGGAGAGAGCGGGGCAGTGGGATTAGTTTGGGGATTGAAACAGGGCTATGGGGAGAGTGCGGGGCAGTGGGATTAGTTTGGGATTGATACAGGGCTATGGGGAGAGAGCGGGGCTGTGGGATTAGTTTGCGACTGATACAGGGCTATTGGGAGAGAGTGGGGCAGTGGGAATAGTTTGGGATTGATACAGGGCTATGGGGAGAGAGCGGAGCAGTGAGAATAGTTTAGGGATGGATACAGGGCTACGGGGAGAGTGCGGGTCAGTGGGATTAGTTTGATGATTGATACAGGGCTATCGAGAGATCGGGGCAGTGGGATTAGTTTGAGATTGAAACAGGGCTATCGGGAGAGCGAGGCATTGGGAATAGTTTGGGATTGATACAGGGCTATTGGGAGAGATCGGGGCAGTGTGATTAGTTTGGGATTGATACAGGGTTATGGGGAGAGAGCGGGGCAGTGGGATTAGTTTGGGATTGATACAGGGCTATGGGGAGAGAGTGGGGCTGTGGGATTAGTTTGCGATTGATACAGGGCTATTGGGAGAGAGCGGGGCAGTGGGAATAGTTTGGGATTGATGCAGGGCTATTGGGAGAGATCGGGGCAGTGTGATTAGTTTGGGATTGATACAGGGCTATGGGGAGAGAGCGGGGCAGTGGGATTAGTTTGGGGATTGATACAGGGCTATGGGGAAAGAGCGGGGCAGTGGTATTAGTTTGGGATTGATGCAGGACTATGGGGAGAGAGCGGGGCAGTGGGATTGTTTTGGTGATTGATACAGGGCTATCGGGAGAGAGCGAGGCAGTGTCATTAGATTGGGATTGATACAGGGCTATCGGGAGAGATCGGGGCAGTGTGATTAGTTTGGGATTGATTCAGGGCTATGGGGGGAGAGCAGGGCAGTGGGATTAGTTTGGGATCAAGACAGAGCTAGTGGGGGAAAGCGAGGCAGTGGGCTTACGTTGGGGATTGATACAGGGTTAACAGGAGAGAGCAGGGCAGTGGGATTTGTTTGGGACTGAGACAGAGGGTTGTCAAGTAGCTGTTCCCAGTTCACTTTGGACAGATCCTGCCTTATCATATTAAAATCGGCCTGTTGTTTGCTAAATTTCCCCACTGAACTCATTGTTAATCTGCTTTATCAAAACGTGCCTGGATCTCCTGGTATATTTCAATACTGAACCTCGGTAGATTAAATAAAAGTGTTACCGTGATTTGATTTAAATGCAGAGGAGGGATTCACATGCGGATGAATGTTGGTCTGCAGATATCTGGGTACACCTTAGAAAAATGAAGCAAATAAAAGACAATTAAAGTCTGTTCTGGTTATTCTTACTGAGATCCGTGTTTCCGTCTGCGCTGTGTATTCGCTGAATCCCCGGACTTGCAATCTATCAAGGTTTGCTACAGAATCGATAGAGTAAAGCTCTCTTTAAACCAGCCCATCAAAAACTCCCAGGGCAGGAACAACACGGGTTAGATACAGAGTGAAGCTCCCTCTACACTGTCCCATCAAACACTCCCAAGGCAGGTACTGCACGGGTTAGATACAGAGTAAAGCTCCCTCTACGCTGTCCCATCAAACACTCCCAAGGCAGGTGCTGCAAGGGTTAGATATAGAGTAATGCTCCCTCTACACTGTCCCATCAAACACTCCCAAGGCAGGTACCGCACGGGTTAGATACAGACAAAAAGCTCCCTCTACGCTGTCCCATCAAACATTCCCAAGGCAGGTGCTGCACGGGTTAGATATATATAGTAATGCTCCCTCTACACTGTCCCATCAAACACTCCCAGGGCTATGGGGAGAGAACGTGGCAGTGGGGTTAGTTTGGGAATGATGCAGGGCTATGGGCAGAGAGTGGGGCAGAGAGATTAGTTTGGAATTGATGCAGGGCTATTGGGAAAAGTTTGGGATTGATGCAGGGCTATGGCGAGAGAGTGGGGCAGTGGGATTAGTTTGGGATTGATTCAGGGCTATGGGGGGAGAGCAGGGCAGTGGGATTAGTTTGGGATCAAGACAGAGCTATGGGGGGAAAGCGAGGCAGTGGGATTAGTTTGGGATTGATACAGGGCTATGGGGAGAGAGCGGGGCAGTGGGATTAGATTGGGGATTGATACAGGGCTATGGGGAGTCAGCAGGGCAGTGGGATTAGTTTGGGGATTGATACAGGGTATGGGGAGAGAGCGGGGCAGTGGGATTAGTTTGGGGATTGATACAGGGCTATGGGGAGAGAGCAGGGCAGTGGGATTAGTTTGGGATTGAAACAGGGCTATGGGGAGAGAGCGGGGCATTGGGATTAGTTTGGGATTGATACATTACTATGGGGAGAGAGTGGGGCTTTGGGATTAGTTTTGGATTGATACAGGGCTATCGGGAGTGAGCGGGGCAGTGGGATTAGTTTGCGGATTGATACAGGGCTATGGTGAGAGAGCGGGGCAGTGGGATTAGTTTGGGGATTGATACAGGGCTATGGGGAGAGAGCGGGGCAGTTTGATTAGTTTGGGGATTGATACAGGGCTATGGAGAGAGCGGGGCAGTGGGATTAGTTTGGGATTGATACAGGGCTATCGGGAGAGATCGGGGCAGTGGGATTAGTTTGAGATTGATACAGGTCTATGGGGAGAGAGTGGGGCAGTGGGATTAGTTTGGGAATTGATACAGGGCTATGGGGTGAGAGCGGGGCAGTATGATTTGTCTGGGATTGATAAAGGGCTATGGGGAGAGAGCGGGGCAGTGGGATTAGTTTTGGGGATTGATACAGGGCTATGGGGAGAGAGCGGGGCAGTGTGATTAGTTTGGGATTAATGCAGGACTATGGGAAGAGAGTGGGGCAGTGTGATTAGTTTGGGATTGATACAGGGCTATGGGGAGAGAGCGGGGCAGTGGGATTAGTTTGCGGATTGATACAGGGCTATGGGGAGAGAGCGGGGCAGTGGGATTAGTTTGGGGATTGATACGGGGCTATGGGGAGAGAGCGGGGCAGTTTGATTAGTTTGGGGATTGATACAGGGCTATGGAGAGAGCGGGGCAGTGGGATTAGTTTGGGATTGATACAGGGCTACTATGGGGAGAGAGCGGGGCAGTGGGATTAGTTTGGGATTTGATACAGGGCTATGGGGAGAGAGCTGGGCAGTGGGATTAGTTTGGGTTTGATACAGGGCTATGGGGAGAGAGCGGGGCAGTGTGATTAGTTTGGGATTGATGCAGGACTATGGGAAGAGAGCGCAGCAGTGGGATTAGTTTAGGATTGATGTAGGGCTATGGGGGGAGAGCGGGGCAGTGGGATTAGTTTGGGGATTGATACAGGGCTATGGGGAGAGAGCGGGGCAGTGGGATTCGTTTGGGGATTGATACAGGGCTATGGGGAGAGAGCGGGGCAGTGTGATTAGTTTGGGATTGATACAGTGCAATCGGGAGAGAGCGGGGCAGTGGGATTAGTTTGTGATTGATACAGGGCTAGAGGAGAGAGCGGGGCAGTGGGATTAGTTTGGGATTGAGACAGGGCTATGGGGAGAGAGCGGTGCAGTGGGATTAGTTTGGATATAACAGGGCTATGGGGAGTAAGCGGGGCAGTGGGCTTAAGTTGGGGATTGATACAGGGCTATGGGGAGAGAGCGGGGCAGTGGGATTTGTTTGGGATTGATGCAGGGCTATGGGGAGAAAGCGGGGCAGTGGGATTAATTTGGGGATTGATACAGGGCTATGGGGAGAAAGCGGGGCAGTGGGATTAGTTTGGATATAACACAGGGCTATGGGGAGAAAGCGGGCAGTGGGATTTGTTTGGATATAACACAGGGCTATGGGGAGAAAGCGGGCAGTGGGCTTACGTTGGGGATTGATACAGGGCTATGGGGAGAAAGCAGGGCAGTGGGATTAGTTTGGAGATTGATACAGGGCTATGGGGAGAGAGCGCGGCAGTGGGATTAGTTTGGAGATTGATACAGGGCTATGGGGAGAGAGCGAGGCAGTGGGATTAGGTTGGCGATTGATAAAGGGCTAACAGGAGAGAGCAGGGCAGTGGGATTAGTTTGGGACTGAGACAGAGGGTTGTCAAGTAGCTGTTCCCAGTCCACTTTGGACAGATCCTGCCTTATCATATTAAAATCGGCCTGTTGTTTGCTAAATTTCCCCACTGAACTCATTGTTAATCTGCTTTATCAAAACGTGCCTGGATCTCCTGGTATATTTCAATACTGAACCTCGGTAGATTAAATAAAAGTGTTACCGTGATTTGATTTAAATGCAGAGGAGGGATTCACATGCGGATGAATGTTGGTCTGCAGATATCTGGGTACACCTTAGAAAAATGAAGCAAATAAAAGACAATTAAAGTCTGTTCTGGGTATTCTTACTGAGATTTGAATGAATTTTAGGCCGTGAGACTCACTGTCTTATACACAGGAGTGAAGGATTACATCAAACAAAGATAATGGCCCTGAAATCATGGTCTCCGTACCAACGACTTAGGCCTTGGTAGAGGCCCCGCAAGTTCCGTGTTTCCGTCTGCGCTGTGTATGCACTGAATCCCCGGACTTGCAATCTAGCAAGGTTTGCTACAGAATCGATAGAGTAAAGCTCTCTTTAAACCAGCCCATCAAAAACTCCCAGGGCAGGAACAACACGGGTTAGATACAGAGTAAAGCTCCCTCTACACTGTCCCATCAAACACTCCCAAGGCAGGTACTGCACGGGTTAGATATAGAGTAATGCTCCCTCTACACTGTCCCATCAAACACTCCCAAGGCAGGTACCGCACGGGTTAGATACAGACAAAAAGCTCCCTCTACGCTGTCCCATCAAACATTCCCATGGCAGGTGCTGCACGGGTTAGATATATATAGTAATGCTCCCTCTACAGTGTCCCAACAAACACTCCCAGGGCTATGGGGAGAGAACGTGGCAGTGGGGTTAGTTTAGGAATGATGCAGGGCTATTGGCAGAGAGTGGGGCAGAGGGATTAGTTTGGAGTTGAGGCAGGGCTATTGGGAAAAGTTTGGGATTGATGCAGGGCTATGGCGAGAGAGTGGGGCAGTGGGATTAGTTTGGGATTGATTCAGGGCTATGGGGGGAGAGCAGGGCAGTGGGATTAGTTTGGGGATTGAAACAGGGCTATGGGGAGAGAGCGGGGCAGTGGGATTAGTTTGGGGATTGAAACAGGGCTATGGGGAGAGTGCGGGGCAGTGGGATTAGTTTGGGATTGATACAGGGCTATGGGGAGAGAGCGGGGCTGTGGGATTAGTTTGCGACTGATACAGGGCTATTGGGAGAGAGTGGGGCAGTGGGAATAGTTTGGGATTGATACAGGGCTATGGGGAGAGAGCGGAGCAGTGAGAATAGTTTAGGGATGGATACAGGGCTACGGGGAGAGTGCGGGTCAGTGGGATTAGTTTGATGATTGATACAGGGCTATCGAGAGATCGGGGCAGTGGGATTAGTTTGAGATTGAAACAGGGCTATCGGGAGAGCGAGGCATTGGGAATAGTTTGGGATTGATACAGGGCTATTGGGAGAGATCGGGGCAGTGTGATTAGTTTGGGATTGATACAGGGTTATGGGGAGAGAGCGGGGCAGTGGGATTAGTTTGGGATTGATACAGGGCTATGGGGAGAGAGTGGGGCTGTGGGATTAGTTTGCGATTGATACAGGGCTATTGGGAGAGAGCGGGGCAGTGGGAATAGTTTGGGATTGATGCAGGGCTATTGGGAGAGATCGGGGCAGTGTGATTAGTTTGGGATTGATACAGGGCTATGGGGAGAGAGCGGGGCAGTGGGATTAGTTTGGGGATTGATACAGGGCTATGGGGAAAGAGCGGGGCAGTGGTATTAGTTTGGGATTGATGCAGGACTATGGGGAGAGAGCGGGGCAGTGGGATTGTTTTGGTGATTGATACAGGGCTATCGGGAGAGAGCGAGGCAGTGTCATTAGATTGGGATTGATACAGGGCTATCGGGAGAGATCGGGGCAGTGTGATTAGTTTGGGATTGATTCAGGGCTATGGGGGGAGAGCAGGGCAGTGGGATTAGTTTGGGATCAAGACAGAGCTAGGGGGGGAAAGCGAGGCAGTGGGCTTACGTTGGGGATTGATACAGGGTTAACAGGAGAGAGCAGGGCAGTGGGATTTGTTTGGGACTGAGACAGAGGGTTGTCAAGTAGCTGTTCCCAGTTCACTTTGGACAGATCCTGCCTTATCATATTAAAATCGGCCTGTTGTTTGCTAAATTTCCCCACTGAACTCATTGTTAATCTGCTTTATCAAAACGTGCCTGGATCTCCTGGTATATTTCAATACTGAACCTCGGTAGATTAAATAAAAGTGTTACCGTGATTTGATTTAAATGCAGAGGAGGG